>NC_046367.1:738363-865863 GCF_011125445.2 Fundulus heteroclitus
ATGGAGGCAGGCGATGAGTTTCTTCGATTGAACTTGCGCTTCAGCTTCATAACAATAAACAACATTTTACTGTCCCTACTGCTTATTGTAAAAACTGCACAACTTTTAGAAAGGTAAAGATTATTGTGTCCTTAAACAATTAGGGAAATCCCAGAAGATAGTGGCATGGCCTTATTTGTAAAAAATAACTAGGGAAGGTGCAGCCATCAATCCATTCAGGGAGAAGACGGGTTCTTTGTCCCAGAGATAAGCGGGAACAAAGCGAGAATCAGCTCCAAAATAACAGTAAAAGACATAGGCAGGATGCTGGCTGAAGCTCAGAAGAGAGAATCACTATCCACATTCAAATGGGAGAGCAAGAAGCCACCTCTCGAAAAGCAATGTAAAAAGCTAGGCTGGAGTTTGCCAATGCTCTCAGGGAAATAGACCTTAACATGGGGACGTGTCATAATGGGGAAATCTCGCTAGCCTCAGACCAACATTCTCATTTTTGAAGTACAGGGGAGGGATCATCATGCTTTGTGGATGTTTTGCTGCAGAAGGAACTGGTTCTCTCATAATATCATGAGGAAAGACCATTATGTGGAAAATCTGCATCTGGAGCCATCAGCCAGGAGGTCCATGAAGTTAATGCTTGAACAAAAATGGGCCTTCCAAAGGGACAGCGACCAATCATAGGGCTTAATTAGCTCCAAAGTGGCTTAAGGACAACATAGTTGATGTTTTGGAACAGTCATTTCAAAGCCCTGGTCTCAGTTCCATAGAGCCTTAATAGACAAAGATGAAAAGGCAGCCTCCAAACCCAATGGCCTAGTTACACCAGTTCTATCAGAAGGAACGCGCCAAACTCTAGAGAGAAGCTTGATGAAGGATACCTAAAACTAAAACTTTCTGACATGAAGAAAATAAAATTGTTTTGGTAATTCTGACTAACCATAAACAGAAGAAATGTTTGTCACATTTAAAGCTGGACAAAAGGGGAAAAAATGGATGTGTGTCTTTCTACACAGTGCATGTAAATATCTGGTTTCAACCGTAGGTTGTGACTATCGTTTATGCAAATAAAGCAGTTTACAGTTACTGTAACTTCACTTTATGTCACAGAAATACTCAGCAGTTCTGGTCGTCAAGTATAGTTTGTACTCCAGCCAAGCCAATATGGAAATTCTTCCAACTGACGGTACAGGCACCTACCTACCTACCTACCTACCTACCTACCTACCTACCTACCTACCTACCTACCTACCTACCTACCTACCTACCTACCTACCTACCACCCTACCTGTTCCGGTACTCTGTCTGGTCTGTCCTGTCTGTCCTGTCTGTCTGTCTGTCTGTGTCTGTCTGTCTGTTGTGGTGTCGTTGGGTCGTGGGGTTGAGGTAGTGCTGTAGGTCGCGGCGAGGGAGTTCGAGAGGAGGGATGAGCGAGAGGAGAGATAGATAGAGAGAGAGTGGATCTCATCTCTCTCTCTCTCTCTCTCTCTCTCTCTCTCTCTCTCTCTCTCTCTCTCTCTCTCTCTCTCTCTCTCTCTCTCTCTCTCTCTCTCTCTCTCTCTCTCTCTCTCTCTCTCTCTCTCTCTCTCTCTCTCTCTCTGCTAATGTTTAAAAGGACTGTAGGTGTGAATGCAAATAGGTGTAATGTTGACTGGACTGTTTGTAAAACCAGAACTAGCCCTGCTGTCAGGTACATGGATGAACATGAAATGGCTCTCTAACACTTTTAAGAAAACTAAAGAAAGGACAAAATAAATAAACTGTGTCATTAAACGTAATGGTTTCAGCGTTATCCTGGGATGGCTGAACCATCCTCACAATGTATAAACATCTTTTAATCAGCACAACAAACACACTGAGTGATGATGACCATGCCGTTTAGGGAGGAGATGGGTTCTGTGCCCCAGAGATGAATAGGTCTTAGTGCAAAATGTGAGAATCATCTCCAGAATAAAAGTAAAAGACATAGGGAAGATGCTGGCTGAAGTTAATAAGAGAGAGTCATTATCCACATTGAAATGAATCCACAAATATATCCATTTGGAGCTTAAGGACATCTTTTTGAGGGAGACCAAAAAGAATATAGTTGCAATAATCAATATGGGAGGTGAGGAGGCTGTAAACAAGAAATGAGGAGAAGGGGGGAATGGATGCAATTAATGTTGCATGGTATTAAGCAGACTGGGTGATGATATTATTGAGAGAGATGAAAGATAGGGAGCTATCAAGCATGACACCCAGAATCATAACCTGAGCTGAGGAAGAGACTATGTAGATGTCAATGGTGAGATAAAAACTATCTATTTTTGATAATAATGATTTCTTTACTATAAGAATGGGCTCAGTTTTATCACCGTTTAATTTTAGAAGGTTTGAAGTAAACCAGTATGCCACACAAGCAGTGAAGTGAGTAAAGAGGGTGGGAGTATAGGGTTTACTGGAGCAGTAGAGCTGGGTGTCATCCACATAGCAATAGAGAGTGTTGCTAAACTGAACATGAAAAATGTCATTGCCAAGTCAAGGAAGAGTAGGGCTTCTATGATATAACCCACACCAGACGTTACAGAAGAGAGGTGGGTACTGAAAGACTTAAGTTGGACAAACTGAGTGCAGCAAGAAAGGTAAGAGTAAAACCAGTCAAAGGGGATATGAGAGAAACCAAGAGAGGATAATCTATATGGGAGTAGAGTTGAACAGTTGTTTCTCTTTAAGTATTTTGGAGTAGAACAGCAGATCACATTCAGAGTATGACCATCGACATGAGTGAGAAAGTAAAAAAAAAAAGACTAAAACCACAACTTTCCAGGTAAGACAAAAAGTGTCTGGTGAGTAAAAAATAACCTTTGTCCAAATGCATGTAGAACTCCCCCAATAAAACTAATGAGAGAGGCAGCAAGAAGACCAGAAGGTATCTCTGAAGGAGCTGCAGAGTTCCACAGCAGAGCTTGGAGGATCTGTCCGTAGGACCACAATAAGCTGTCTGCTCCACAGGGCTGGACTTTACAAGACATTACTTACAGTGAAGAATGATAAGGCACGTTTTGAGTTTGCCTAAAAGCATGTGGGCGGCTCCACAATTGTAAAAAGGAAGGTTCTCCAGTCAATGAGACTACAATTAAACTTTCAGGCAGCCAAGAAAAACTCTATGGGATGTGTTTTGGCACCAGGTGGAAACTGGTCCAAGTTAAAGGAAAGGATGGTTTTCACGGTGGCCGACAGGTGCAAGCACGCAGCAAACTGAGTGCATGTGAAAAGGTGACCAGAAGTGAATTATTGTGTGTTAATCTCTTCTGGGGGTACGTGTTTTATTTGACGTTATACATTTTCTTTCTGATCAACTCTGCTCATTGCGTATATGTGACCACCAGGTGGCATTTTCCTCCTCTTGTTTTTGGTTTGTGTCATGATATTTTTCTAGGATGAACCCGTACACAGCGCGCACACAGAGAGTTGGATTTTAAGAGAGTTTATTGTACAAGTGGATGATTATGACATGAGGAACCAGAGTCTATTACCAGGCGGAGTTGGCCGGCAGGAGTGGTGCGGAGAGACTGACCAGGAAGTGATCTTTAACTGATGACTGGAGACCAGGACAGAACACCAGAGTCGAGAACTTGAGACCAGGACAGAACGCCGGAGCCGGTGAACCCTAGACTGCGGGCTGAGCTGGAACAGAATCTCAGGCTGTGACTGAGCTGGAGCGGAGTCTCGGGCTGTAGCTGTGACAGGAAATGAACCTTTACGGACCGGCGAGCAAGAGCAGACTGAGGTGAGTAGATATAGTGGTGAAAACAGGTGGAAACAGTTTGAGGTTGATTGCAGCCTGACAGGTGAAACTAATCAGGCTGCGCTGGGAAGGGAGGAGGAAGGTAGGCTCAGAATGCAGCCTACAAGCTGCATCCTGATAGTTTTATTCTTGGGAGATCTGTTGCTGAAAATTGACTTTTAGATCACTGGTCCAACAGACCTGAATTAAACGACTCAATTACCTCCTCAGTATGCCTTCAAGTTCTCCAAAATCCTGCTAATGATGTGATTATTTGCTCTAGGTGTGTTGAAACAGAGACACAAAGTTACAGGACACTGTACCTGGATGACTGGAATTGAAGAGCCTTTAGTCCATCTTAAATTAATTCAGATGCCAAGAATAATGGCATAAAAAGTTAATCAGACTCATCAACAACTTTTGTTATAAGTCATGTTTTATTTTTCTTGTTTTGTCTGATATCTGAAATGTACTCTTCAGGTTCATGTGTGAGTTGGTCACAAACTCAGTCTCACAGAAAATTACTTATGAGGAGGATTATGACTCCACTTTAGAGTTGTCACGACACAAAAATGTCAAACTCGATATCGATACCCAGGAAGATATTTGATACTCGATATCATTTTAAGTACCTCGGGGATAAAAATAGTCAAATAATTAAAGGCAGAAAAAAAATGTCATTAAATTTTTTCAATTTCAACATGGCACACATTTTCTCAACAGAATCACAGATGCTAGTGTGCAAATAAATGCTAAATAAATAACCCAAATATAACACATGCCTAATAGCATGCTGGCCACAGCTAGCCACACAACATTAATGCAGACGACTGGTCGCACTAACATCAGCAATACGTTTAATGTTTTAAATTATGAACGGGAATCATGAAGGACAGGGTGTCGGTCCTTGAGATGTTTGGCCAACATTGTTGTGCTTCTAGACTTCGTTGCCACCAGTTTAAATGACTCTTTCTTCACAAGCTTGTCAAGATCTTTGGATTTTCCTTCTCCTGTTGTTTCATATGCCTAAAATATTTAGTATCAACACCATGTCAAATTAGCAGTGGCACCTCTAGAAATGTTTCTGTGGCCAGATGGAGCCACTTAAACTCTTGGGGTGGCACTGAAACTAAAAACCATAATTTCAGGATTTTATTCTACTGTTGTAGTAAAGCTGCCTTTAGAAAACTATCAGAAAGACTTAAGTAAATGCCTACTAATATCTTTTGGTTTTTAATGTGTTTTTGGGGGATTTTTAATGATCTAATGTGCATAGATAAATAACAGTACAGTTAACATGTTGAGTTGTACAACAATTCCTTTTTATTGTGTAATTATATTTAGAATAAGGTGATAAGATTAGAATAAGGTACATTTATTGATTTATCGGAAAACAAAACAGTTACTAGGGGAAAGTAGATACTGGCAGACACAAATAAAACAACGATAGAAGCTCAGGAAGAGTCTGTCTACAACTGAAACTGGCCAGTGGGGTGGCCAGGACATGGCATGGGGGGCCACAAAAAACTCACCGCAAATTAGTATTGTATCTGGATACAGAGTTTGAGTATCTATACTTAGTAAGTACTGATTTTAAAAACTGGTTTAACTGAGACTGCAGCTTTATTTTTTTTTTCATGATGTTCGAAAGAAGTATGGGCATAATAACTATGTTGATACATTTTGTCTTGGTACATAAAGTAGTTTTCTTCCACAAAAAGACCAATACTAAGTGTAAAATGCAACAGGGCAGTTCAGTATTGCAGCATGTTCAGGAAAATGTTGTGGTCCACACTACACATGAGACTTTCCTGCACAGCCTATTCCATTCCAAATATTTATCTCTCCAAAGAAAGTATGACAATTGCTTGAAAAGGTCTGCAACAGATACTTTGAGAACATCAAGAGGGAATCTAAGTTAACTGAAGACAATTAATGAAGACACCAAAATGAAAAGCTCTCAACAACTGAAGGTATAGGGTGAGTTGACTAATTCAATGGATGCAAACGAGATCTCTGATTCGATTTAATATCACCTTACAGTGCTGTAGATAGCTTGAAGTGTCAATTAAACAGCAGTTTAATTTTTCCAAAACCGACAGTTTCCTACTTATTATTGACAGTTCCTCCATCTCCCCCTCCCCCCAGGTTAAGAGTCTGGGTGTCATCCTCGATAGCACCCTATCTTTTCAATCCCATATTAATAACATTACCCGGTCTGCCTACTTTCACTTAAGAAACATCAACCGCCTCCGTCCCTCCCTTACCCCACACACTGCTGCTATACTTGTCCACAGCCTCGTCACCTCCTGACTGAATTACTGCAACTCTCTCCTCTTTGGCCTTCCTCAGAAATCACTCCATGAACTACAACTGGTCCAGAACTCAGCTGCTCGCATCATACCAAGGACTCCCTCTATCCACCACATCACTCCGGTCCTCCGACAGCTTCACTGGCTCCCCGTGCAGTTCCGCATTCAATATAAAACTCTCATGGTGACATTCAAGGCCCTTCACCACCTACCCCCCCCCCCCTTATCTGTCAGGCCTCCTGCACATCCCCCCCTCCCGTGCTCTTAGATCCTCATCTGCTTCACACCTGTCTGCTTTACACCCCCCCGTCCCTCTGGAACTTCCTATCACCCCTACTTAGAAACACGGACTCACTTCTCCATTTCAAATCACAACTCAACACTCATCTGTTTTAGACTGCCTATTCTCTTTAATTATCAATTTCCCTGTCCCAGCATCTGTATTTATTTTTTTTTATGTTTTTTGTTTTGATTTTGTTTCTGACATTCTGTTTTTTACCCTTCTGTACGGTGACCTTGAGTGTCCAGAAAGGCGCCTTTTAAATAAAATGTATTATTATTATTGTTATTATCTGTGGATAACATAGATCAGGAGTAGGGAACTTTTGCCGTTTACAACCCTTTTGTCCGGCCTGCCATGAAATTTCAAGTCATAAAGCAATTAAGGCTTGGTGAAGAGGAAACAATAAGAAATAGTATTTCTGACATATAAGTGTCAATAATGCTTCTAAGCCAGGATCAGGGTCAGTGAACACAACACATTTGGTCATGTGTCAGCAAGAAATGAGATTAGGTGGACAGGTGTTGATCAGACGATGGTGAAAAAAAAGAGAAGTGGGTGCTGAATGTCGTGTTTTTCAAGAGAAATGGACAAACACATTTTTTGGTCACAAAAGTGAAAAGCAATCCCTTGTGTTTTGTTGGTGGGGAGGGGCTGGCAGTGGAAGAAGTCCAATCTGTAGAGACATTACAGGAGTAAGCATGTTAAACTGGAGGAGTTGAGAGTGCAGCTTTGTCGGAGGTTGGATGCACAGCAATCAGTGTTTATGAGACCACAGGGCTACAGGCATGTTCTGTAAATGAAATGTAGCAAACTTTCAAACATTTCCTTTAAATTCCAGGTTGTGAGGCAATGAAACCTTTACCTTTGCCTTTGCAAGGCACTGTAAATATGTTGTTATTTCTCACATAACGATAAATAGCAGCATCCTTTTTCCAACTTCTATGTAACAACTTGTTCATTCTCTAAAAAACATCAAGTAATCGCAGCTAACAATAAAAAATCGTATTTTATGTTTTTATTTATGTTTTTGTGAAGTTAAAGAACTCTTTTTACTGCTCAGTTCATGTTACTGGACTTTGCCGATGACAAGAAAGTAGAGTATAATGTTGCTAACAGGGACAGCTGCCCCTGACTGGGCCGGACAATCAAAGGGGATGCTCTCTTGGGAAGGGAATCCAGAGGAGGACATGGCTCTCAAATTCCCATTTTTAAACACTGAACTATAGAATAATCACATGGCTATCATGTCAGAGGTTAAAGTCTGATTTTCACTCATAAATCAATCAAACCCGAAGCGCATAAAGCCCAGATCACTGGATGGAAAGTCACTCTCAACAAGTCTGACCATAGCTGGGAGCTTGGAGAGGGGAGTGAGTCAGCTGAACGTGACAACAAAGATGTGACGGCCACAAGAGAGGATCCATTTTCACCCAAGAAGGAACCCGCATGGAATAATGGAAGCTACATGTGGAACAAAGAAGGTTTGGATATTTGAATGGTGAACACTGGTGATTCACTACGCTTTTTTCTTGCAATAAATAAATGTTTGGCTTGCACCTGGAAAACGAGCTGTTTCAAAAACCTGCCAATTATGACCTCAAAATCAGCAGGCACCGTCCATCACCTAGCAACCACAGCTGAGCCAAACTCCTTACCTAGCAACCAAAACTCACACACAGAGCTCCACACAGGGCAGGATTTGCCAAAAGACTTCTGTCCCTACTGTAAAGCTGCAGATGACCGAGGCGTAAGTACATAATGATATCTCAAGTGTGTTTTATGTTGCTGTTTGGCATGAACATGACTTGTCCTTTAGCAAAAGCTAACGCTAACAATAGGCTCCTGATAGCCTCGTGTTCATTCAGAAAACACTTGCTTCAGTCTTGCTGGTTGTGCAGGAGGCCCCACTTCTTCAGCTTCTGCTTTGACTCAGGGTGACAGATGTACTGTTGTACCATTGTCCATCTGTTTGCAGCCATTTTCACATGTATAAAGTACTAAAGTACGAGTGTAAACATGGTCACCTTTAAATATGTCTCCAATTTTAGCTTCCCTTCATTGGCTTCCTGTTAAATCAAGAATAGAATTTAAAATTCTTCTTCTAACGTATAAAGCCCTTAATAATCAAGCTCCATCATATATCAGAGCTCTGATTACCCCGTATGTTCCTAACAGAGCACTTCGCTCTCAGACTGCAGGTCTGCTGGTGGTTCCTAGAGTCTCTAAAAGTAGAATGGGAGGCAGATCCTTTAGCTATCAGGCTCCTCTCCTGTGGAACCAACTCCCAGTTTTGGTCCGTGAGGCAGACACCCCGTCTACTTTTAAGACTAATCTTAAAACTTTCCTTTGTGACAAAGCTTCTAGTCAGAGTGGCTCATGTTACCCTGAGCTATCTCTATAGTTATGCTGCTATAGGCTTAGGCTGCTGGAGGACATCAGGGCCTATTTCTCTATCATATGGAATAGTCACAAGAGCAAAAGTATGAGAAATCCTCATACAGGGTATGTGCTGTATTTTATGATGCTAAATGTGAGCATATTCCAGAAAAAAACCCTTCAGACCATCACTGAATTCTGTGATGTATTCATGAAAGGAGTACCAAGGAGTAGGAACAGTGAGTAGCAGAGCAACAGAGCAGGCGACATGATTTGTTTCTTTGTTGTCTCATCGGTCCTCCTGCTCTGTCTCACTCACACACACCTTTGATCGGGGCTTCTGTTTTCCTCGTCACAGATGCTCAACACACACACACACACACACACACACACACACACACACACACACACAGCTGTTTGTACGGTAGCAGCACAGCAGTGATTGAAGCAGCACATGGCCAAAACAGCTTACTTTCCAAAGTGACCACACACACAGACACAGAACAGATAGACACAACAGCAAGTCTCAGTGGGGGAAGAGGCTCACCACCAACAGTTTATATATATATATATATATATATATATATATATATATATATATATATATATATATATATATATATATGTGTGTGTGTGTGTGTGTGTGTGTGTGTGTTTGTGTGTGTGTAGTGTTGTTCTCCAACCCATGTAGAACAGCTGCTAGCCATTGCTGAAGTAAAGATGTTTGTTGTTTAGCATTTTTGTGTGTTGTGTGGGCTCTCCACCGTCCCACAACCATGCCCCTTAATTTGTCCTATACAGGCAAGGCAAGACGAGTTTATTTATATAGCACTTTTCAGTAACAAGATGATTCAAAATGCTGTACATGAACAGAAAAATATTACAGAGATAGGAAAAAAATAGGAATAAGATAAGTAAATGATTGACTAGACTTATTTCATACATTAACAAACATACATAAATTGTTTCCATTAATAAGAAGAAACAAACTGAGTATATTCTTGGGGATTTTTGATCCAAAGTAATTTTGTTCAAAGCTACAACTAGAATAACTTATTTTGTTTCATTCTTTCACTGGAACAAGCTTCATCACTAAAAATTCAAAGCTCAAGGTTTTCTATTCATACATTATTTAAAGCTACAACTTAAGGCCTCTGATCTGACCTTTCTAAACCACAGCTAAAATGGGAGAATAATTCTATTCATAATAAAGTTTCACTGGAACGAGCTTCATCACTAAAAATTCTAAGGTTAATTCTTTTTTTAATGAAGCTACAACTTGAGGTCTCTGATCTGACATTTCTGACACTACAGCTAAAACAGAAAGCAGCAGAGTAAAGGAAAAACACAGTACAGACTGTGTGTGTGTGTGTGTGTGTGTGTGTGTGTGTGTGTGTGTGTGTGTGTGTGGTTTGACAAAGGTTTGACAAAGTTGAATGGTGTGCTTTTATGTTGCTGAAAATGTATTCCAAAAAAGAATCAGAATCACAGGAAAATAACATAGATGGGTCTAATCTAAGGAGTTTAGGTATTTTGCTATCATGCTGACGATGGCAGGATGGAACAGGAGAAGAAATGATGCAGGGCTTTGTCTACAGTAATCCAAGCACTGCTCCAGTCTATTGGGGGTAGAGAACAGCTATCAATTTTAGGGTTCATTTATGTTACATGCATACCTATGGACTTACAATATGAAACTTGTCAAGGAACAAAAGCGATGCTCCACACACATGGTTAGAGTCAGCTTCTTCTGAGGGTGGTTGGCCTCCTCTAGTTCAGGGAGCTCTGTTATCTGGGCGGAGTTTTGGACGGCTTTGGGCATCTGATCAGGATGCCTTCCTTTAGAGGTGTTAAAAACCTGAGACTACTGAGACGAGATCCGAGGGTAGAACTCATTTGAGAGAGTATATAGAGGGTATACAGAGAAGCTCAAGAATGAACTGGAGAGTGTTTGTGGGGAGAAAGATGCCTAGGGTTCCCTTCTAGACCCTGGGTACACGTGAAAGACAACAAATGGGAAGACGGATGAGATTAAAACTGGCATAATTAAGGCTCGTGATCATCTCTGAAGAACTTTTTGGAAGAATTTGAAACTTTACACAACAATGCAAAGCTTTGCAGCAGAACTCATCATAGCTTGTGCATGTACACATAGTAATGCAGCCTTTGTCTGTTTAAGTAGCTCTGCACAGCCATTAAATAATGTTTAAAGTACTTCTTGATTCAGAGATCGACCAACTCGGAAATACATGCATTAGTGACCATATTTTCAAAAAATGTAGCATTAAGATCGTGATTGTGCCGTTAGAAGTTTTTTTAAGGACTTAAAATAGTCCCTTGGCGACCGCTAGGCTGAAAATCCACAATTTGGGTCGATGACGTAGTTTGTGGGCGTTGCCCAGGCTGCGCTACAGAGAGTTCAATGAAGTAGATCACGAGAAGTTCAGATGGCGATTCACAAAGTGATGATTTTAACACGAAAGACAGCGCAAGCGTCTGTTACGACTCGGGTAAGTCTGAGAAAAATCTTTTAGGAGAATAAACTGAATGGTTTGCTGGTGTATAACTGGAATTGGTGCTCATGATCGCAGTCATGGCTGACAGTTCGGATGTAAACACGGAAACAACTCGTTGAAACTCGATTGTGTGGTATCGTTTATGACGGCTGCAATCCGCCAAAACAGCACATAAAAAAGATGCACATTTAGCACAAACCATAGCATTCATTTCAGCATTATGTGTTCCCGGAATTTTACTAAATAATCTAGACGTGAGCGCTCTGAGAGCGGACGCGCATTTATCTGTTGCGCCGTGGCGCTCATATTCTCCGGGGGGGGGGGGGGGGGGTTCCGAACAGAAAGGGCTGTGGGGATAGACCCATAGCCCTTTCTGTTCAGAACCCCCATGCCGTTCACTACCTCTCAGCACAGCAGCGCCGTGCAGAGAGGTAGAGAGCATGTCGCTTCTCAGCAGGCTGCTGTGATGACGGCCAGATTTCTCCGCTTCACTGCGCAATGAGCTGCCTGAAGACAGCGTTTATTTATTTTTATTTTACAATTTTGTAAACTGAATGTTACAATCTTGACATGATTATATGAGTTGTTTTACAGAGAAACTGATCAGAAGCGCCGTGAAACCCCGCCTCTCTGGCTGCAGCTCCTGACACAGAGGGGAACAGATTTTCACAGTGGAGCTGAATTTCACACACCGGGACTTTTTGGGTTGGGAAATGTGTGTAAAGAGACATTATCCTTGTTGGTATTTGACCAACCATAAGCCACACACTTTTTAGCCATGTTTAATCCGTCTATTTGTCTTTGAGAAAGCGAGTTTGCAACCAGGAAGTATCTTGTTACCATGTCAACAGATCAACGCCTATCCACGAATTACGTCATCGGTCATGCAACATTTTTTTATGAGCCTTGAGCTAAAAAGCCTTAAAAATCCACTTTTCATCGAATTTTTTAAAAAAAAATTCCTCAGGTCATAATAATATGTGAACTTTCTAACATTTAGCAACTTGTATGATCTCAGAATCAAGAAGTACTTTAAGCCAAGAGACATTTATAACTATATCATCCATCCACGCTTATCCCTCATGGGGTCGCGAAGGGTGCTGGTGCCTATCTCCAGCTGTCAATGGTACACCCCAGACAGGTCGCAGGACAAACAACCATCCTCACACGTAAGGAGAATTTAGAGAGGCCAATTAACCTAACAGTCATGCTTTTGGACTGTGGGAGGAAGAGAAAACCTACTAATGTCTTTACAAGTTTCTAAAGACATCAAGAATGCTTTAAAATGGATGAGCTCCAGGGACTACAGTATTATTGGTCTCACAAAGAGGAAGTGACATCACTGTCAGCAGTGTGTGAATTAGATCTGCTGTATCTCTGAGTTCTTATGGCTAACTACAACAGCAAGGTAACAGTATGCCTGGCAGCTTGTGTTCAACATTTCCAGACATGTCGATGTTAAAGGTCAGCATGCAGCCCTGCTGGAGCTCTACTATCTATCTATCTATCTATCTATCTATCTATCTATCTATCTATCTATCTATCTATCTATCTATCTATCTATCTATCTATCTATCTATCTATCTATCTATCTATCTACACCCATTATGTTCACATGGAGTATGTAGAAGCTGCTATGGTAAAAAGCAGTACAAAGTGAGGACCTTGCCTTGACCTCCATTGACTCCCATTCATTTTCAAGTCTTTATATAGCCTTATCCTGACACTAACCGTAACCTTTCCCAGTACATACCAAACCTAAACCTAATTAACACCTTAGTCCTTAACCCAGAAAAAAGTGAGGACCAAAAAAGGGCCCCACTTGACATCAAAGTCCTCACTTTTATAGTAAAGTGAGCAAAAGGTTTCCTCTCTCAGTTGCAAGTACAAGAACACACACAGCAGCATTGAAAGAACTGAACTGTAGGAATGGGACATGCAGGCAGACCACTGACATGCAGTCAGGGGAGGCAACATGGAAACAAAGAAAATATATAATAATGATAACATAATATAAATTGTGATTCACTCTGTCATTTGTAATAAGTTCTTTTTTTATCTAATTTCCTCATTTTTGATCATATTCTCTTTAAAATCGCGGAAGTTTCGTTATTTTTCATGTAAATCCTTGGTGGCGTTTGATAGCGAAGCCGGTGAGGCCGCAGCGAGTAAGGACCAAATCCCATGCTAACTGTGCTGGCTTCCATTCTGTGAATGCATCTTCCTGTCTCTAGATCATAAATTCAATTGTTCAAACAGTTATGAACTGATTTTCCATCATTTAATGTATGTTGATAGCTTATTGTGTTTCAGACATCAAACCGTGTGCAGGTAACATGTTTTCATGCTGCTGGCCGATCATAATCAGCAGAGAACTGGTTGTAGGTGATGCCGGCAGTTCCTTGGCCTCTAGGCAGGGGGCGCTCAAGGGACACCACTCGTGATCCCAAAACCTTAAAGTGACAGCAAGTTATGGATGTTTTATTAGTGAGTTATGCTAAACAAGTAAAGCACTAAAAAGACTCTAAACATACAGCCGGAACAGGACTGATGAAGGAAGGCTTTCCTCCCTGGCAGTGATCTCCACTGAGACTGAGAGACTTTTAAAACTGAAGAAGATAAAGAAAACTTTTACCGGAAAGTGACTAATTGTAATTAAGTAATTAAATGTGTGTAAGGTGGGTTGTAGTTTTTGAAAGTGTTACAAATGTAGAAATCCATAATAACTCAAACCATTAACAATCAAATGACAAATAATTTATTTTTTGTTCTTTAAAGAATCAATATTTTTCCATGTCTCTTGGTGAATTGATTTGGCTCAACCAGTCGCCTTCAGCACTTTGCAATGAGTCTACTCTGTAGAGTGTATATATTAGTAAATCTGACTCTGATGACGTCAGTGCCTCACCAGCTATGAACCCTACCGTACGTCACTGAGGCAGACACATCATTGAGTTCTGTTCACGCAGGGAGACGTCACCCACCAAGGCAGCAAGGCAGGCTTCCAGCAGACGGTGAAGGTGACTCTAATGATGTTCCGACTGTCTGTAAGGATTTTTGCAGCGTTCTGATGAATTAGCACAAGTGTGACAAGCCCTCTGCTCAGTTTATTAGAGGTCCATTTCCCAAATGAGTGTGGCTGCAGCCAACATCTACATTTTTTTTTCACAGAAGCCTGTTCCAGGATCACTTTCAATTCTGTCTGATGCAAACTGGACATGCTCTGTGTGTGTGTGTGTGTGTGTGTGTGTGTGTGTGTGTGTGTGTGTGTGTGTGTGTGTGTGTGTGTGTGTGTGTGCGCTTGCAGCTGAATGAGAACATTTTTGTGCATTTTATTAGTAAGGAGAACACTTTTTATCCTCATCTTTTTTGGTCTAGGGTTTAGGTCTAAGATGTCAGTTAGGTTTAGGGTTACGGTTGGGCATATATATATATATATATATATATATATATATATATATATATATATATATATATATATATATATATATTAGTGCTGTCAGTTAAACGCGTTATTAACGGCGTTAACGTAAACCCATTTTAACGCCGACAATTTTTTTGTCGCCGTTAATCGCGCGTCAAAACACACACCGTTCCCTAATGTTTTTCCCCCCGCCGCGCTCTCCGGACTGTGTTTCTTTTACCCTCGGTGCTTTCCGTAGTTTCAAGAGTGCTAGAAGACTGTAGCAAAACACACCCGCCCCGAAGGGTTTCTTTTACCCTCGGACACATGCGACTTTGGGCTTCTTTTTTCTAAAAGCGCTTGTAAATTTCATGAGTCACGGGTTGGGTTTTTTTGGGCACGTTTCTGAAAGTGAAATCGCTTATTTGGGCTCTAAAATAGGTGACGAAATAGGGGTTATTAAGAGGCCTGCCTGCACTACATTTGAGTGTATCCAGCTGAAATATCCCTCCACCATAGAAGCCGACGGTAGTAAAGGCAGACAGAGCAACTCTGCACGTATTTTCTGCAGTTTACGGTGCAATAACCGGTGATAACTGCTGAAAGTAGACTACTTGGTGCACATCACCATTTTAAGCAGACATAAACCGCACTTTAATGCTTATTAATTTGTTTTCTCTGTATTTGACAAACTAAGGCTGAATTACGTTGCCAAACGAAGGACCCGGAGTTACTAAACAGTTACTAAACTGTCTCATTCAGGGTATTAAGCTCCTGCCCAGTTGCAAGCAAAGTGTAAGACTGGAAGGACCTGGAGATTTAAAACCTTTTTCCAGGCTTAAACTGTATGAATATGGATATAAACAGCAAGCAAAAAATATTCAAAGAAATTATTGTTGTTGGTGTGAAAGCTCAGAGAGAGTGGAAAAACGAACAATAAAACTTATGACTTTATTGAAATGTACAATTTCTATTAATTTATATGTTTATGCATAATACCATGTCTAGCGTTGTTTAAGAGGCAAAAAAAATATATCGGCATGAAAACAGGTATTTATTTACAAATTTATTTACACACTGTGTAAACATCAGGGCGTCATGATTAGTCATATAGCCGTCATAGTCCAGAGTTTAACATTTGGCACCAGGATGTTTTCATTCCATATCTCAAAAGTGCTTGAAAAATAACTAAATAAAAATATTTTTTGTACAAGCATGTATTTTATAAGTGTCATTTATTGCAAAATTGCATATTAAAATGCCAAAACAGGCTATTACACTTTCAGAAATAAAAGGATAAAATATGCGATAGTTAATTCGAGTTAACTATCGACATTATGCGATTAATATTTTTAATCGTTTGACAGCACCAATATATATATATATATATATATATATATATATATATATATATATATATATATATATATATATATATATATATATATTTCCATCCATCCATCCATCCATCCATTTTCCAAACTGCTTTATCCCTCATGGGGTCGCGGGGGTTGCTGGTGCCTATCTCCAGCGTTCACTGGGCAAGAGGCGGGGTACACCTGGACAGGTCGCCAGTCTGTCGCAGGGCAACACAGAGACAAACAGGACAAACAACCATTCACACACACACCTAAGGACAATTTGGAGAAGCCAATTAACCTAACAGTCTGTGGTCTGTGGACCAAAGCCGGAGTACCCGGAGAGAACCCACGCATGCACAGGGAGAACATGCAATATATATATATATATATATATATATATATATATATATATATATATATATATATATATATATATATATATATATATATATATATATATATATATATATATAAAGGTTAGGGTTAGACCACAGAAAAGGATATAGATGGATACAGGTCAATAGAAGACTGAACTGAATTTAAACAATGCATTTATTAAACAAACCGTATGGGAAAGGAGAAGCTAAGACAATAATCAAAAAAGAAATAAAGAAACAATGGCAGGATAGATGGAACATGGATAAAAGTGGAAGACATTATTATAGTGTACAGAAATCTATTAATGCCAGTTAGGTGAAGGAGTTTAAGTATCTTTGTGTCTTGTTTGTATTTCTTTTTACTGTAAAAATCATTAAAAAAATATGTGCAACTATGTACAGTGAGAAAAACTAAATCCAAACAATCATCCTATTTACAATGAGAGAAACAAATTTCTGCATATGTGAAAACTTTTATTCAAAAGAAAAGTTTATTTTTTCAGTTATGTAGTGACTTGCTTTGAAACATCATTCAGGTCCTCTGGATGAAACCTGCTCCTTCAGATGTTTCTTGAATTTCTGAGCATCAGAGCTGTGTGAGCTAAAATAAACTCAATGCGGAAATCTTAATCAGTACTTAAAACATAGTGGGTTAGGTAACATGCTATGCTGATAGGCCTTGATGTAAGGTAATACATTGATGGCTTGGTTGCATCATCATCTTTTTAAACTGTTTAACTTCTTCAGCTTAAATCACTGTGGATGCCTTTCACATCTAAACTCAGCCCTATTGAATACGACAATTTGGTTGTCAGGGCAACATGTAAGGGTTGGCAACCTTATGAGGAAACAGCTGTTAGTTGGATGCAGACAGCCTCACCTGTTACCTTCTAAAAACACATGATCTGAGCGTGGGTATGGGGGAAGGATGGTGACACATGCTGCAACCTTTAACACACACACACACACACACACACACACACACACACACACACACACACACACACACACACACACACACACACACACACACACACACACACACATATACACAGAAGTACGGTTATGGCCTCGGCTCTGGTTTCTCCTACAGAGGAAACCCACATCACTCCTCCAACCCAAACACACACATATGCAGTGCTTTCCAGGCATTGTACAAACACACACACACACACACACGTATGATGATGTATTCTCTGCAGGGAGGCTACTTCTCATTAAGGGACAGTCTATGCAACAAAACAGCATCTATACAACACCATGCAATGAAGAGTAAGACAGCTGTCTGTCTGAATGTGTCCCTGCACTCTGTTTACTTTTCAAAGCTGGATTCTGTAGAACTTACTGATTTTCCAAAGTGTTTCCATGCTCCTCCATCAAATCAACACCTTAAGAATAGAATTTAAAATTCTCCTTCTAACGTATAAAGCCCTTAATAATCAAGCTCCATCATATATCAGAGCTCTGATTACCCCGTATTTTCCTAACAGAGCACTTCGCTCTCAGACTGCAGGTCTGCTGCTGGTTCCTAGAGTCTCTAAAAGTAGAATGGGAGGCAGATCCTTTAGCTATCAGGCTCCTCTCCTGTGGAACCAACTCCCAGTTTTGGTCCGTGAGGCAGACACCCTATCTATTTTTAAGACTAATGTTAAAACTTTCCTTTTTGACAAAGCTTATAGTTAGAGTGGCTCATACCCTGAGCTATCTCTATAGTTGTGCTGTGATAGGCCTAGGCTGCTGGAGGACATCAGGGTCTAATTTTCTCACTCTACTGATTTCTACTGTTCTTCAGTCTACTGTTCTCCAGTTTTGCATTGTATTACATTGAAATGACTGTCGTCATTTCAGCTTTTAACTTTTTGCTCTCTCTCTTTTTCTTCATAGTAGGTACACCTGGTCTGGCGTTCTGTTAACTGTGACATCATCCAGAGAAGACGGCTCACCCGCTACTACCATCTAATGTAGAACAGATTACTGGATCAGTGTGAGCTTCTGTGCTTTTTTGTCTCTCTTGTTGTGTCTCTGCTCTGTCTTCTGTAACCCCAGTCGGTCGAGGCAGATGACCGTTCATACTGAGCCTGGTTCTGCCGGAGGTTTTTCCTTCCCGTTAATGGGTGGTTTTTCTTCCCACTGTCGCTTCATGCTTGCTCAGTATGAGGGATTGCAGCAAAGCCATGTACAATGCAGACGACTCTCCCTGTGGCTCTACGGTTCCCCAGGAGTGAATGCTGCTTGTCGGGACTTTGATGCAATCAACTGGTTTCCTTATATAGGACATTTTTGACCAATCTGTATAATCTGACCCAATCTGTATAATATGATTGAACTTGACTTTGTAAAGTGCCTTGAGATGACATGTTTCATGATTTGGCGCTATATAAATAAAATTGAATTGAATTGAATTGAATTGAATTAACATGGTGGAGGGTTTGTGTACCCCAGTGACCCTGAGGGCTGTATTGTCTGGAGCTTGTGCTCCAGGTACGGTCTTTTATATGGTGGTCAAGCCTTGGCCTCTGGGGAAGAAGCTACAGGAGGCCCCCTATATGTGGGCCCACCACCTGCAACATCTCATGGAGGACAGGGACAACAGCTCTATATATCCAGTCTGGCCTGGGAACACATTGGGGTCCCCCAGAATGAGCTTGAGGATGTCTCAACTTAAGCTACTTCAACTGATGATTAAAAAAACACAAAGTACTAAAACTCACCCAAATCCAGTGAAATATAACTTAATTCAGTTTTATTTAACCCAAGGAACTTCAAACCCGAAGGCCTGAGCGTTGGTGCTTGCCTCTTGGGGGAAACTGATCTGTTTCAAACCGCCTTAAGGAGCTAAAATACAGGGCTTTTTATTTTTATAGGCTGGATATTGGGTATTGGCACTGCGCTGATTTGGTGAAGTGTTCTGTAGGTTAGATCCACTTACTGCGGCGGAAGCCCCAGCAGTATGAGTCTTCGCTCCATTCCGCAGCAGGAGCTGCAGGGGCATGAAGCTCCAGCGTGAAGTGGAGCCCCAGGCTGGGCTTCACGGTGTCCACGCCTTCTCTCTCCTGCAGAGGGCTGCCATCACGGTAGATGATGGTTGATCGCCTCCAGTCCACTGTTGGGTGGCTGACTGGCCACACCTATGGCCAATTGGTGGTGGCTGGCTAGTACCGTACTATACTAACCCAGACAAGTGGGGAAAAATGCAGTGTGCAGAGTGGAGTAGGCTAAGTGGAGTCCATGGAAAAGTTCCATAACATAACCACAAACAGAGAATTTGCACAGGCACCTTCCACTAAAATGACTGTAATAAATGACACAAAGAGAGGCTGAACATTGAAAAAAGTACGGAAGTATATAATTTTCTCGCTAACAAGGATTTCTAAAAGTATAAAGGTACTGGCATAAGACAACTTGAATATAACTGCATCTGCATGGTTGAATGAACCACTGCATGAACGCACAGCACAACATTTGATGTTCCACTAAGTTGAGATAAAATGTATACTATACATTATCATAATACACATTTTAAGTGTTGTTTATTGATTTATAAAAATGTACTGGAGTTTAAAAAAAGGTTGCTTATTGTGTCAAAAATGTAAACTGGCAATATTATTCACAAAGTCTATGATTAATTAGGCTAGTTTTGTGATTGTGATTATTATTATGATTATGATTTTTATTATTACAATACAATGTTCCCTTAAAAATTAGAACAAAACACAAAATGAAACCAATAAAAACGGAAAGTCTTTAACTATTAGCAAACCTTTACCAGCTGACTTCTGGTATCATATGGATCTCTTCTTTTCTCCCCCGCTCTGATGAATTGTCACCATCTGACTCATTTAGAAGGAACCAATCAAATTAAAGCTTTTGTTTGGGGGCAATGACATCATCTGTGCTGTGTTCCAGATACATGAAGAGATCCCATCTGGAGAGCGCTGACTCAGCACATCCCACTTACACACACACACACACACACACACACACACACACACACACACACACACACACACACACACACACACACACACACACACACCTTTTTAAATACTTACTGAGGGCCTTGCCATGACCTCCATTGCATACATACCTAACCATAACCTAAACCTAATTGACACCTTACTTCTAAAACAAACACCTAGCCCAAAAAAAGGTGATGACCAGACTCACTTTACATCAAAGTCATCTCTATGGTGGTACAATGACAAAAATATGTTCTCACTCAGCTGCAGGTGTACACATACAGTGAGTGAAAGCAGACTTAAAGAAATCGCCAGCCGGTTTAAAGGGTCATTACATCTACTTCATGGTATAACATATGCCTTCAACTAGTTCCAGGAGGCTTTAGATAAGCTATACTGCAGTTTATTTGAACAGACTTTTCTCTCAGAGACCGTGTAACTTTCACTCTGAATAACCTCCAACGTTGATTGTTAGCAGTTACCACAGCTCTGCTGCACAGCTGTTGGATTTTAGAACGCTATGATACAAAGTCATTTCTAATTTGTTATTTATGTGAACACAAAACAATTTAATCATTCCAACAGAGTGGAAAATGGACACCTATTTTTATATAATTATATTTATGTCATGCCACAGGTAAAAATTACATCTCTCTTGTTCATTTTTATCGGAACTCTTGCTGCAGCGCTTTGGATTCTGCATTTTATGGACTTGCTGATAGTAAATAATTACATTAGTCCAACCCTGAAGTAACAAATGCATGGACTAGATTTTCAGTCTCACTCCTAGACAGAATATTTCTAATTTTGGTAATATTATCTGCTTCTGGATCATGGACTTCCTGACAGACCATTCACAGAGGGTGAGAGTAGGATCCCACCTGTCCTCTGCTCTGAGCATCTGCAATGGCTCTCCACAAGGCTGTGTGCTTAGCCCCTACTCTGCACTCTCTACACCTATGACTGTACCTCCACCCACCCAAACAATACTATCATAAAGTTTGCTGATGATACCCCGGTGGTGGGACTCATCTCTGGAGGAGATGAGACCGCTTACAGAATGACCTCCATCTGTCTGGTACACCGCAACAACCTCCTTTTGAACACATCAAAGTCGAAGGAACTAGTAGTCAACTTTAGGAGGTGTAAATCAGACAACCCATCCCATCATTCTAAACGGGGACAGGATGGAGATGGTGCCACATCTCAGGTTTCTGGGCACCTACACCAGTAAAGACCTGAGCTCTTGGTGTCTTGCTATCAGTGTTCCACGGAATCAGTGTTGAGCTATAGCATCTCACTGTGGTTCTCCAGCGGGAATCAGCTCCAGAGGGTCATAAACACTGCCCACAGACTCTCTTCCATCTCTGGAGAAGATCTACATGACCCGCTGCCTCAGGAGAGCCCAAAGCATCGTCAGGGACTCCTACCAGAACCTTGTGGTGTTCCACAAGTAATGCTTGAGTTTGAAGAGGATTTATCCTTTAAATGAACAAACTGGAATCTGTCAGACAGAAATTGATGGAAATAACATGTTAAGTATTCCTAAATTAGTTCAATGTAAGCCCAAGCGTACAAAAATACAAAACAAACAAAGCCAAAATGAAAAATCCTAAAAAGGGGGTAATGCACCTACATGTACGTTTACACTTTTTGAACCAGGTTGTGAACCATCACTTATTTACTGTTAGGTCTTTGTTCCATTGTCCCGTTTTCAGAGATATTAAAGGTGCCATGACATCACTGTATAAACCATTTCATGTAGTTGATATTGCTGCATATGTAACTTCTCCAAATAATTTCAGCTTGTTGCTTTGTCAGACCAAAAGTCCCTCCTCAGTAAAACAGTTGGTTACAGTAATGATATGCAGCTATAACCATATTTGGAAGGCTCTGATTGGAGGATCCATAGAAAGACAACCCATTTTCTGATCTGACTATTTTTGAGCTAAATAGCAAAGCTGACCACCCCTAAGCAGGTTGCTTAGTATTCAGTTTTGACATTGCCCCAGCCTCATCAGTGCAACAGACCATATTATACCCACAAAACCTCAGGAAAATGAAATGTGTTGTCATGGCCCCTTTAAAGCACGGCCAAATCAAGAATGTGATGTTTCCATTTTCTGAAAATGGCATTTCTACTGACATGCCAAACATTTACTTAATTATTTTCATAACTCTATAGCCATTAAAAGAATGTAAAATGAATATTGTGTGCCAGCCACAGTGACGGAAGAACAGGATAAATTCATTTATTCAGTTTAAACTCACAACAAATTTTATCTCAGTGCAATTTCCATATGCAGAAATATATGA
Source organism: Fundulus heteroclitus (assembly GCF_011125445.2). Taxonomy (NCBI): domain Eukaryota; kingdom Metazoa; phylum Chordata; class Actinopteri; order Cyprinodontiformes; family Fundulidae; genus Fundulus; species Fundulus heteroclitus. Next base: position 761,027 of record NC_046367.1, read on the forward strand.
TTAGTATGCAATTAATCCTTATCTAGACATATTCAAATTCAAATAAGAAAATTCTATTTGCTCGTAAGTATAATATAACTGGTAAAAGGTCCCTTCTTAAGGAGGCTCCACTGATTGCATCAGGTCACAATCCCAGAACCAACTCCATGTGAGCGGCCATCTGTCGCAAGCCAAAGGAGGTTTGGAAAACAGAGCAGACACTCACACAATAACAACAGCATCTTTTTTGACCAATACTAACAGGAGGCCATTTCTGCTGAAAGAATTGTTTTTACACTGACAATTTTTTTTTTTACACTTCTCACATGGGATGGATTCTTGAAACTAAAAGATACCAATTAACTTCATGTTTCAGTTGCTGTGAGTGGAGATGTGGATGTGTAAAGTTTTGACCGTTGCTTATTTAGCATTGGAGGATATTTCAGATGGGGATTAAACTTCATGGCACAGCAATTAAAGTCGATAATCATTATTCTAAACAGGGGTTCCCTTTATACGCTTTAACTAGTAAATATATTATAGAGCCACATTTCTGCGTTAGTCAGAAAGGGGCTAAGACTAAAGGCGATGTCTGCCCTCTTTAAACAACTAAAAGCTCTAAAATTATAATTCCAGTTTATTTGATTTTATAAACGGGTAAACCACAAAAACCTAAATAGTTCTTAGGACTAGCAAAAACTTTTTTTCATTGTGTTCTATTGTTTTAAAGCTAAAGCCTATAGCTAAGCTAACTATTAGCGTTTTGAGTCTGATGCTAATCTGTTTTGAGTTGTGTTTTAAGGTAGGGTGACCATATTTTCATTTGGGAAGGTAATTTAAAAAACAGGACATTTCCTCACTTTCTAAAAAAAACCCGGGACGCCTGGGACAGGACGTGAAATACGGACATGTCCCGGGAAATACGGACGTTTGGTCACCCTATTTAAGGTTGTGACAAACTTTATTTCGGTATGGGTTTTAAACACTGGGATGTTAACATTTATGTTGTCCAGTCCACTCATTACAATGAAATATAAATATGAATATGAAATGTGTCGAGAGTAAGATGAGAGACACCAGGCCCAAAAATGCAGATGGCCTGAAGGTCGCTATAAAAGTAACCTGGTTTTCCATGACACCTCAGCAGAACCACAGGCTGATCGTCTCCATGCCACACCGCATTGATGCAGTAATTCATGCAAAAGGAGCTCCGACCAAGTCCATATACAGCACCATACATGGACACTCTTTGCAGTAGATCCACATTTCCATTAAAGGTATACTATGCAACCGGCGTTGATTTTCCAGTGAGGCTCCCCCTAGAGGGTGAAAGTAAAAGTGCACTGTGGTAAAGCTGCTCAGCTGTTCTGGTTTCTCCGTCAAGCCAGGCGCGGTTGTTTTGAGCTTAGCAGACAGGCGAACGCAACGAATAGTGGAAAAAACGGCAGTACAAACAATGACTAACACAGTGAAGGTATGAACATCAGGCTTCCCGCAGCGCTATCTTGGCCAACATTAAAAAAAATTTAAATAATAAATAAAAATAATAATAATAATAATAAAACTCGATATGCTTGCATGTTTATTTGACGTTAACACGCGGTTCTTTGTTGTTGCTTTCGCGCGTGCATATAGTTAATGGCAGGGCAAAAACACATGGAGTTCTCGCTGTAAAGCGAGACCGACTCTCGCGATGCACCAGACTTCTGAGCCTGTGTTTGCGGGCCGAGGGCTCCTGCAATTACAAGTTCCCCCACAGACCACCAGGGCGGCCGAGAAAACCTTTGTTCAACCTGAAATGACTCATTTAATCATCCAAAACGGTATGGAACACATTAATTAACTGAAAAATGTTGCATAGTAGGCCTTTAAATATTTGTTATTAGTTTCAAGTGTGGACAGGGTGTATCTGTATGTCAGAATCATCCTGATTAGGATAAATGTGTCATCCCATGTGGAATAAACCTCTATAGTAAATTTACATTCTCGCAGATCCTGTCCTTTCTTGATATATACCTGTACTATGCTCCCTCAATCCTGCACTGTGTTGCTGTATTTAGCTACAACTCAATGATTCAGCACATTCCTGTTACAAAGAACATCAGGTTTTATTGGCACCAAAATATGAGGAAAATGGAGTCAATAATATTTCTCCCTTTTATGTTGCTTCATTGCAAATGAGAATTGGTTCTCAGTCGAGCCACCTCGAGTAAGTAGATGTTTTAAGAAATGATGAAATATGCTTTTCACATTTTCTATTTGGCAGCAGAGGTATCTAATGGGGTGGTTACATGGACCGCAGACCACAATGGTCTTCACTGCAAAAAACATTGGGATATAAAAAAAACATGAAAGGTTAACATGACAGCTATTTACAGATTAAAGACAGTGGAGTTTGTATAAACCTAGCAAAATTCCACTTCTATGTAATACAGGTTACGTTTGTATTCTGTTTATTGAAAGTTTTATCCATTAACAACTGTGTTACATGACTCTGGAGATTAATAATCCATAAAGATCCCAGCCAGAACTTCTCACCATACGTGGAAGCAACTACAAGTAAAGACTTCTTTTGTCCTTCAATTAAAGTTAATAACCAGCTGGACTCTCTGGCTTGTTGGCAACTTCAGAAACCACCCACTGATCCTGTAATATTAGTCACTTTAGGCACGCACTCACACAGGAACCTGATTAAGAAGAGGCCAGAGGTCAGGAGGAAGCCAGAGGGACCTTCCTAAAGGAGAGTAAACGCTTGAGACAAGAGGGAAGCAAATGTTCAAACATGGAACACGTGTTTGAGCTATCAGATGAAACGGTCAGCCTCTCTGGATCAGCTTTCAGCCTCCAGACACCAGCTGTCTGTGGAAAGGGAAAAGTCAGACTGAAAATGTGTGTGTGTGTGTGTGTGTGTGTGTGTGTGTGTGTGTGTGTGTGTGTGTGTGTGTGTGACAGCTGAGTACCCTGAGGTGCCACATTCACCATTAAAAAACTTTTTCTAATCAGTGACTCCTAACATAGTGTAGGACTGATTTTTGCTAGCTTCCTTCTGATGAAGGACTGAACAGAACATGAAGACATTAGAGCAAAGTGAGATAGCCTATAGGGGCAAAACAGGACTTTTAACTGGACACAGTGACTTCAAACAGGCTGTACAAAGCGATCGACACAAAGTAAATCTAACAATATAACAAAAAAACATTTAAAATAATGACATAAACTGGGTGTTAAAAACTGTTCCCATTTTGTTGACATTTCAGCGTATGAGTGCAGGCGATGGCGTCTGACTGAGAAAATCATCTGAAGCAACAAACAGAACGGTTATGCTCAAAGATGTCTCAGGTTCTCCTGGTTTGTGTAAAAATGTTACGGTTTTTCAGAACTAACACAAAAATCTATCATATCATCTAATTCATTTGATCTACAACAGAAAAGCAATGATCATACGTTATGCTGGAAAAAATCTGATTTAATGGGAAATGAGTGATATCTGTAAAATGTATTGCTATTTTGACTTTGATAAGTCATAAGCAAAAATATAGACAAACACCAAACTGAAATTTGTTTTTGGTTTTCATTTCAGTCAGGACTTTGGTTTCAAAGTTATGGCGTTAGATAATAATCAGGTGGGTTTTTGTTGCTTTTAAATCCTGACCAACACAAAAATGGATGCATTCATTTTACTTTATTGAAAAGTAAACATAGACTGCTTACATTTTCCGACAATAAATTTTGTTTACTTATGTTCTAGAATCTTTAAAATGTAGTCAGTATGCTACTAACTGGAGTTTTAAACAGATTTGATCAATTCCTAAGATGATGCAGAAATAAACACATTTGAAAATGGTTAAAAGTGTGTTTTGGTGTGAAGATTTAGATGAACTCAATATAAGCCGGACACGGAGCTGATGCTAAAAGGATTTATTGCACAGATGATGGGTCCTCCAGGCTGACCAAAAGGCAAAAAGCTGGGACAGACTCAAAAACAGGACAGATAATGTTGGGCAACAGACAGATAAATTAAACTGAGGCTGCAATGCTCTTACCCCAGGCTTGAGCGTTGACGAGAGAGGAGTGACGTTCTGGCACTGGAGACTGATCAGAACGGAGTATAAATGGAGATGATAACAGGTGAAAACACTGAAGGCTAATTGCAGACGGGGTGGAGAGTAAACAGGTGTGCTGAGTAAAGATTAGATCAGCTCCAGTGCCAGAAACGTTACATTTGGAGAATCTTTTTAGTGAGATTGTGCTGACATTTGATAATAAAACTCATCTGAGCTGTTTTAATCTACACAGTCCTGTCATAGCAGCAGATGGAAAAACAAAATATCTTCAAAAGGCCTTCCATGAGCAGCTGTAAAGTCCAAAGCACAGCGGCATCTAAAACGTGATGCTCTTAGATGGTTGAGGGAGCAATGCCTTTATTCGCTCCCTTCTGCTCACATCTGCTTCCAGCATCTTTGAAATCATGACAATTTCAATGCTAATTGTGTAATGAAAGATTTATATTAATACTATCAGTAAGTATTCCATTCTAACTGCATAAAAGTTGTGCTTTTCCAAGTTGAAGGAACAGAATGAAAAACAAACCTATGCTGCTAAACTATAGCACAGAACTAAAATGTACAGACTGTGCTTTATGAATGATCTCACAGTCTTCCAGGACTGATATGGATGGATGGATGGATGGATGGATGGATGGATGGATGGATGGATGGATGGATGAATGGATGGATGGATGGATGGATGGATGGATGGATGGATGGATGGATGGATGCATGGATGGATGGATGGATGGATGGATGGATGGATGGATGGATGGATGGATGCATGGATGGATGCATGGATGGATGCATGCATGTGTCTATTTATGTGTGTATGTAAAGCTACGTTTTTGCTGCAGGGAAATGTGACCCAAATCCAATCTTTTTGCCCATATGTGATCCATATCTGTCTTTTTCATGGCAGTGTGAACGGCCCAATTCAGATCTTTCACCCCAAAAAGAATCTGATCTGTACCACTTCCATATGTGGTACTGATTGGGAAACGATTCCGATTTTTTTCAGTGTCTGCAGACTGAACAGTCAGGTTGCATTTCATCCATCTTTCACATCACTGTTCTGTCTCTCACTACACATTCACACACACACAGTAGTAGCAGTTAGCGCTCCATAAGACCATTGTTAGTAGCTGTGCTGCTTTCTTCTTACTTTATTTAGTCTTGAATTAATGTGGGCTTAATATTGTCAGCTCTCATTGCTCAACAGCTTTCTAATAATAGCAAGGAGAGATGCCTGCTGGTATCAGTGTTTCTTTTAAGGATTATTGTTGAAAAAACTTGTAGAAACAAATACATTCACCATTATTTCAGTAAATAGTGCGCTGCTGTGTGACGTCTCCCTCTGTTAACTGCACACATGGGTCTCCTTGTGGTCTACAACTGTTCAGACAGCAGTCTGATGGCAGTCGCGTCTAATACTAGCATGAATGGCCACCTAAAAAAATCCAATTTCAGCAAAAAATTGGAATTGAGCATCAACACCTACACTGTGAACATAGCCTAAGTATGTATGTATGTATGTATACATACATGCATGTTTGCAAAATGTATTAAATACGTCTCAGTCAATTTATCTGATGGTGCACAGATGTTTGCTAATGTTGCTCTTGCTGCCACTCTGAGTGCTGCTCAGTTTGCCCATTTCTGGTTTTCATGATATGAAATGGTGCCGATTACCGCAGCGTGTTTCATATCAACCTTACTTATGTTGGCCTGAAGGGGACGCTGCTGCCGCTGCCCCTCTCCTCTGTCCGCTGTCTTCAGTTGCACTGATTTTTTTCCCATGCTTTGAAACGGTAACTTACATGAGAGACATCCCAAAATAAAAGCATATATAAAGCATCTAATGTTGAAATATCATTATGACTTTGAAGGTTTTATTGTAAAGGGTAGAGTGCCTTCTCCGGGTTGGGGAGGATGTCCTGCCCCTAGTGGAGGAGTTCAAGTATCTTGGGGTCTTGTTCACGAATGAGGGGAAGATGGAGCGGGAGATCGACAGGCGGATTGGTGCAGCGTCTGCTGTGAAGCGGGCGCTGTACCGATCCGTTGTGGTGAAGAGAGAGCTGAGCCAAAAGGCGAAGCTCTCGATTTACCGGTCGATCTACGTTCCTACCCTCATCTATGGTCACGAGCTTTGGGTCGTGACCGAAAGAACGAGATCCCGGATCCAAGCGGCTGAAATGAGTTTTCTCCGTAGTGTGTCTGGGCTCTCCCTTAGAGATAGGGTGAGGAGCTCAGTCATCCGGGGAGGACTCAGAGTAGAGCCGCTGCTCCTCCACGTCCAGAGGAGCCAGTTGAGGTGGCTCGGGCATCTGGTCAGGATGCCTCCTGGACGCCTCCCTGGAGAGGTGTTCCAGGCACGTCCCACCGGGAGGAGACCCAGGGGAAGACCCAGGACACGCTGGAGGGACTATGTCTCTCTGCTGGGAACGCCTTGGGATTCCTCCTGAGGAGCTGGCCCAAGTGGCTGGAGAGAGGGACGTCTGGGCCTCCCTACTGAAGCTGCTGCCCCCGCGACCCGACCCCGGATAAGAAGAAGAAGATGGACGGACGGACGGACGGAGGTTTTATTGTGTCTGTGACCACTTGGGGTCAAAAAATGGAATATTTGCACAGCCCTATTATGAACTTCAAAACAAATCCATTTAGCACCCAAAATAATTGGGAGATACACCAAATGCAAACAATCCATTGACTCCATCAGGTTAGTACCCTGAACACACTGCAGCCTCAAACAAACGAATGTCTTTTACTCCCTGATGCATTTGGGATGAAGATCAAAAGCCAGAGAACAGCAAAGCTTCACTCTCTGATAGCAGATGTAAAGCCAGGAAGATCAGCTGATACTCGTAACCTGAAGGGAGGAATATTGGAGATTAATGTTTCCACTTTCATTCCCTATGTTCTATAAATACTCCACAGTAAGGCAGGTTCTGTTCCCTCAATTACCGTCTGACACAAATATTCACTGTGTGTGTGTGTGTGTGTGTGTGTGTGTGTGTGTGTGTGTGTGTGTGTGTGTGTGTGTGTGTGTGTGTGTGTGAGAGAGAGAGAGAGAGAGAGAGAGAGAGAGAGAGACAGAGATTAATTAGCACTCCTTTCAAAGTAATTCACATTAAACAGGTGGTAGTAGAAGCTAGAGGCCCGACCAAAGAATGAAGAAAAGATGCAAATGTAGAAAAAAATGAACATAATCCAACAGCAGGAAATGAAAGGAAGAAGGGTGTAAAGAATCAGCTCCAGCTGCAGGATTCATCCAGTCTGCAAGGAAACTATGAACGCAACTATGAAAATGAATGAAATTCAGGTTCCGTTTGAGCACACTACAGTCAGCTCAGGCTCCTGCAAAGAACCACTTGTGGTTGGACTGGAGTGTTTTTTCAACTGCTCAGACACACACTCCTTACACAGACACACATACATGCACTCAGTGACTCAGGCCAAACCACAGCACACTAAATCTTCATATGTCTGAGAGATTCAAAGCTTTAAGCTCAACTTGAGCTAAATGGAGGGCAACAAGCAGTCAGAAACTAGAAAAACAGCCCACTGGACAAATAAACACTCAACAACTTGGAAAGATGAGCTAGTGAACAGGATCAGTCCTAAAAACAGTCCCAGCCAGCCGAGCCTCAGACTTAACTTCTGATAATAAAAGGAGGGCAGATGATGAAAAGAATCAGCTTCAGAAAGAAAGGCTGCTTATCTAAACTCCTTCACATCTGCCTTTTATCTCACAAGCAAGGATTAATAACATCTGAAACTCATATTTATACTTATTCCCACATCACAGCATCACACATCTGAATGTTGTTTTAATAATGTTGAAAGACACAACGGCATGGGAAAAACACTCCACAACCATCTTAGTGCCCATTTCAAACTATAGCTTAGACAATATCATGACCACAAATGCCAGACTGCCAGAGTGTTTGAACATGTCTGCAAACCCCCCCCCCACACACACACACACACACACACGCATGCATGCATATACGCTACAGCTCTCACATTCTATACTGAAAAGGTGGCCCACTCTATCAGAATTGACAGCTCAAATATTGCAGCAATGATCTTGTAAAAAAAGTTATCTTACACTACACTATGCACATGCCTCACTCACTTCAGCTTGCTGGATGCTTGAAACCAGAAGTTAGAGAGAAAGCAACAATTATTTTATGATTAGTTAGGCTGCTAATATCTGACCATTTGGGGCAAATGGGCCAGTTTATATGGATTTTTATATTTTTTAATAATTTGTTATTCCAGTATGAACTATATCAAGACATCCATTATTTTGACGAGCCAAACGAAAATGTCAGAGGAACATTCCCAACACATTGCTGAATTAAAGACATGAAAAATTAGGGCAGCTGTAAATGCAATATGGTTCCAACTGAATGTATTTTTGGCGTGTAGAGGGAGACTGCATTAGACTTTAAATGTAACAGCTTATAACGTGTTGCATCAAAGTAGTCCTTTGGGATTTAAAAAACTGTACATAGCAATATTAATAGTAGGCTTGTGTTTCTGTATATAAAGCAATTCTGTTATATGTCATTTTTTGAAAAACAAATTCACATGATTTAGAACACATTTGCTTAGAAGACCTGCTGTAAAGAGTTTTCATTAAAAATCCACCTAACTGGTCTTGACACCTCCACAGCATAACATTAAAAAAGTTTGGCTTTTAAAAGTTGGTTGAACTATTGTTTGTTTCAAATAGAAAAAAGAGGAAAGGAACCTTTCAGATACTTCCAACATCAGGATAAGAGTAACAAGCAGAATGCGGGTTGTGGACTATACATGTACAACGGTGTGATAATGTGGGGTAGATGATGGCTAAACTGCCCAGAAATTTCAAGATTTTAAAGCTGGCAGCTGCTCATCATTATCTAATTATGACAAACTACATCAGTGATGTTGGTTTTTCAAAAGGAACATAAACTCGAAGAGTTAGCCGCAAATACTTTCGCAGAACCACTCATTGAAAATTTCACATCTGTTAATTAATCTTTGGTTTCTCCAGTAAAACCAATGCTGAACTAGTCTAACAAGTCGATTCCTTCATGTTTCTATCTGTTGTGATCACATTTGACTGAGAACACATGCTTTTCTCAAACCTCGTATGTTCTCCACTTTTGGCAGGCGTGCACATAAACACATGGTGGTTTCCTTGTTTACTGAGCGAAGCCAATAAAGTGTTTTACTGCTGTTTAGTGCAGGATGAGAGGCTAATTACTGACAGCAAAGAACAAATGGACAACTCTGATGTTAGCATGGGGAGAAGTGTGTAAATCAGTCTCAGACCAAACTTAATTTACAAATGATCTAAGTGAAGCCATCAGCAGGTCATAGCTGAGGACTCACAGCCTCTGTTCAGTCTGCTGTTTTCAGATGGGACCATTAGCACAAGCCTCATCCATGAATTATACACACTGCTCCACAGCACAAACTTTTCTCACTCAAACTGAAACTAAGAACCAGGAGAAATGGCACAGAGTCACTGTCCAGACCAACAACCAACATAAATGAGAAATCAATGATCTGGTTAGTCATTATCTTTCAATCAGCTAATAAATTAGCAGTTTCAGCAGCATTCAAGATAAAATCAAATTATTGACATATTCTCCTGCTCTACAGGCAGTGAGACAAAGGAATCAATCAGGGATGAAGAAAGTATGGCTCTGAGTGACTCTGGGCATCATTATTGGCTCTCTGACAGCTCAGCCAGCCACAGGGGAGCCACCTCTGCACCGCAAACACTCACACCCTGACTGTGAGGATGAATAATTGAGCTAAGCATGCTGCTGATCGCCAGGAGGGCCTGTCATTAGCCCTGTCATTAGTCAAGCCTGAACCATTGCAATGTGACACTGAGATTTGCTCCATTTGAGTTTAGCTTGAATTGAAATAAGAAAATAAACATGAAAACCGAACCAGTGATAATTAAACTACATTTAATGTTTCTTTGACAGCTTCTAAGATTAAGCTGACCTCTAGTGTATGAAAACAGTGAGCACACTGATGTCATGCATCAAAAAAGCCAAATAAAATATCTGAATGTGAAAAACCAAGTAGAACAACATTTCCTTAAAACTGTTATTTTTTGAGGATTTGGTCAGTTTCTTAAATGCTGCGGAGGAACATTGTCCTTCTGATTTTAGGACTCTATAGTGAGCAAGCTTTGGCATCAGACAGTCTCAGATTAGACCCAAGAGTATTTCAATGGAACTAATGAGTTTATGTCTAATTTAATGAGTACAAGGCACCCAGGTCATCAGGCAGCAAAGCCAGCCCAGATCACCACCCCTCCACCACTGTGCTTGACAGCCGGTCTGAGGTCTTTGTGCTGAAGGCTTCTTCTGATTAGTTTTCTCCAGCCTTTGTAAATCTACATGCATTGTAGAGGCTTTCACAAATCTTACATCCCATCCAAGGTTTTTCTGCCCTATCCTAATCAGGCTGCCATGAGCAACACTCATGAAAGCCAAGGTTCACCCAAACACATTAGTACCACCCTTCTTCGTTGCCATAGAAATCCAAAAATATCTGAATATTGCCATTTGCAAAAACAGCATAAACAAAATCTTTGTCCACATGAAAACACAACCTTGACCTGGAGATTCTCACTGTGACTTTAAATTGTGCATCTAATGGAAGATGTGCATATTTCAGTCCTTTTCCAGACCACATGTGAAATCAACAGCTATGCTTTAGCCGGCTCTGCTACGTAAACAAGAGACTTGAGAACAACACAGAGATGTCATACCATAGTCCATCTGAAATATTACCTTTAGTTCTTCACATCACTAGTTTTAGTTCTTACTATCAAAAATAATGGAGTTTCACTTATTGCTCCTTTAACACTTTAACCACTAATATTTTTGCTTTAGTTTTAGTTGGCTTGAACAATTTTTCCCAATCCTTTTTATTTTTTTATTTTGTCAAATAGACAAATACCACATAGCAGACGTTTCCAGTCAGATATCATCAGGAAAACTGTGCAAACATATTTATTGTGTTTTCTAATAAATTGAAAAAAACCTAAATTGTAACGGTGGGAGCTCGTCTGAGTGACACCCTCCAACACATATCATGTTTCTCAGAAGCAATCTCCACAAGCCTTACATAAAACCCTAAATTGTGGTATCTATTTTAACCCTTTTTAGACAGGGTTATATACATCACGACTAACTAAAAATGCACCCAGAGGTTTACATAAACTCATTGTGTATTTTTACACAGAGCTGATCCAGGGGCCTCATGTATAAAGCGTGGTGTACGCACACAAAAAAATACAGCCAATGTTTTACGCACAACTCAGGATGTAAAAAATGTATTGTGAAACTGTGCGGCAGCAATGCACATTTTTTCAATCAACAATAACAAACCACAACATACTAAAACTCTCCCAATGTAATGTAACTCAGCTCAGTTTTATTTAACTCAAGGCGCAGCAAATCTGACAATTTTTCATGACTTTGAGCTTTTATGTTTTATATCTGGAAAAAGAAATAGGATAATGTTTGGCTTCACACAATAATTTTAGGCAAGGCAAGCCAAATGTATTTATATAGCACAATTCAGTACAGGGACAATGCAAAGTGCTTTACTCACTTTAAAAATGATAGACAACCTTATGATGAAACCCTCAATCAGATGTAAATAGTAAATATTCCTGTTTTTGTCACCTGGGTGTAAATGCACATTGGTCTGTGTGATGCACATGAACTGCATGTGAATCATCTTGCAGACTCTTTCATTCTCACTGAAAAACAAAACAGGATTGGATTAGCAGATTAACTCCTAACAAATCAGCTGGAGACAATCGTTCGTCCTTAAATACCTGCCTAAAGTTGTGCATAATTGTGGAACAACAGCAGTGTTGGCACTACTGGAGGACATCATGATGGAAGAATTCAGCACGTGTTTTCAGAGATCCTACTGACTTACTGGCACATGATGATGAGTGGTTTATTAGCTGCTTCAGGTCGCCTAGGCCAATTATTGCTGTATTGGCTCCAGTATCTCAGAGGCAACAAGGAGGAACTGTGCATTGCTGGCGCCGTTTCCAGTTTAATTCTGCTGGGGTCTCTCCAGCAAGAGTTTTTCAGAACTGACTGACAGGTCAGGCATTTCACATTCATCCCTGAGCCATCCCAGCCTGCCCTGTGGGACGGCTCATCCATGTTGTTCAGATACATAAAAGTCCCCTAAACCGTGGCTCTCATTGGCAGCAAGGAGCCCATTTCTAAATGTAATCAGAGCTCTGACTGAACTGATAGTGCCATAATCCTGCTCAACTCAGGATTCTGCTATATTAAACGCTGAAAGTACTGTGTAATGCTTTATCAAGTCCGACACTACATTCATTCATTCAGTCATTCACCCATTCACACATTAACAGTCGTCAGCTACATTTTTGCCACCCAGAGTAGCAAGACTGCTATACATCGGTGCCACCGGGTCCTCTGACCACCACCAGCAGGTAATGTGGGTGAAATATCCCTCAAGGTGTCTCTGTGACTGCCTGACACCACCGTTGCCATGGTTATATGGACAGGTGATGGGTGCCTTCAGGGTATTTTACTGATTTGCATCTGTATTTAGGGGCAGGAACAGGGATACACGTGAACCTAAGCATTATTTCCCAAATATCCAGATTTATTTAGGCAATATGTACGTTGAAGCGTCTACACGGTTTTATGCATCAGAATTTTAGTGTGCCGCAACTTTCCAGATTTTTGGTATGAATGTTGCACACTCTTTTATGCATGAGGCTCCAGAGGATTTTTATGAGTTGGTATGTAACACTGCTGAACTAAATGAAGGTGAACTTTCTATTTCCCATGATGTTTGCTTGACTGATATCCACTGCCAACTTTCTGGTATCCTCTCATATTTTATAGCAGCTGCACTCTGTCATGGTTTAGTTTTGATTCGGCTTTGGTTTACTATTATTCTCAGTTTTTCCACCTTGTTTGGGTTTTAATTTGTTAAATTTTAGTTTCCTCCTTCCCTTCCACTCAGCCTTCACTCCACTCTCCTTGCAGTCAGTCACACCTGTTAGTAATTATTCAGTCAGATGCATTTCACCTGTTAGTCTTTCTATTTAAGCCTCCCTCTGCCTCACTTTAGTGCTGGTCCATCATCATTCTACACCTCTCCATGCCAGTTCCCGTTTTGCCTTGGAAGCTTTGTTTTGCTCCTGTTGTAAAGGTTAGTCCTGCCAGTCACTCTAAAGACTATTTGTTCACTGTTTGCTCCTGGAGAGGTTCTGCTGTGTCCTGGTGTCTCCAGAGTTCTGCTAACCTGACTAGCCGCCCTGGAGAAGCTCAGCTCTGTGCCCTGGTGTCTCTCAAGTTCTGCTAACCTGACTAGCCGCCCTGGAGAACCTCAGCTCTGTACCCTGGTGTCTCTCAAGTTCTGCTAACCTGACTAGCCACTCTGAGAAGACTTGGTTCAGTGCCAAGCCCTCCAGCTCAGCTGAACTCTCTCTCCAAGCCGTCAGCTCCTGCCTTCACCTGCACCCCTGAGCCCCTGTATTCCTGCACCTCTGGTTACCTCATCCATCAATCATTCACCTTACAATAAACCTCTCAAACTTTTGTCCTGTGTGTGTGTACTCTGAGTTCATCGATAAACAAACCTGACAGTATGGACCAGCCAAAGATGAACTCAGACACCACATGGGACTTACCTGCAGGGGCTGACACCCCGGAGGTCCGCGCTTACCTGGACATGTGCGAACGCCTGATGAGAGAGAGGTATGCCAGGATGGCTTCTGCCCGGGACCCTGCGCCGCCGATCAAGGCCGACCCCACTCCCCAGGTGTTTTACGTGGGTGTTGTCACCGCTACCCCGGAGCACGAGAAGAGAAGCCGGAGATCCATTCATCGCCTTGGTCACCACCTCTATGACTCGCAGCTGGCCCCCCGAGTAAAGCTCGATGTTCCATCCAACAGAGCCCCACACGTCGAGGAGGACCAGCTGTGGAGTTTTTATTACGGAGACCGGGACGACCTTCTTCCCCGTGGGCCTGCTGCCACCCCCCTGACAGACTCCGTCTCCCCGTCTGGCTCCTCCCGGCTAAGACGTCGGGCACTCCGACGCGTTAAGGCCTCCGAGGATCCGCTGCCGCTCAAGTCCCGTGAGGGGGTCCGGGAGGACCCGCCCTCTGAAGCCTGTAGCCCGGCAGCGCCCAAGGTAGCCAAGGAGATGGTTCCGCCTCCACCCGAAGGCCCCGCTCTGCCAGCCGCCAGAGAACCCCGTCAGGCCCTGCCGGCCGCCGAAAGCTCCGCTCTGCCGGCCGCCGAAGGCCCCGCTCTGCCGGCCACCAAGAGAATAAATCCGCCGGCCGACGAGCCTCAGCCCGAGGCCTCCGGGGGAGCCGCCCTGCCTCAGGCCGAGGCCTCCGTGGGAGCAGTTTTGCCTCAGGCCGAGGCCTCCGTGGGAGCAGTTTTGCCTCAGGCCGAGGCCTCCGAGGGAGCAGTTTTGCCTCAGGCCGAGGTCTCCGAGGGAGCAGTTTTGCCTCAGGCCGAGGCCTCCGAGGGAGCAGCTTTGCCTCAGGCCGAGGCCTCCGAGGGAGCAGCTTTGCCTCAGGCCGAGGCCTCCGAGGGAGCAGCTTTGCCTCAGGCCGAGGCCTCCGAGGGAGTAGTTTTGCCTCAGGCCGAGGCCTCCGAGGGAGTAGTTTTGCCTCAGGCCGAGGCCTCCGAGGGAGTAGTTTTGCCTCAGCCCGAGGCCTCCGAGGGAGCCGCTTTGCCTCAGCCCGAGGCCTCCGAGGGAGCTGCTTTGCCTCTGTCCAAGCCTCGTGAGGAGGTCCAGGAGGACCTGCCTCCGCCCAAGCCTCGTGAGGAGGTCCAGGAGGACCTGCCTCCGCCCAAGCCTCGTGAGGAGGTCCAGGAGGACCTGCCTCCGCCCAAGCCTCGTGAGGAGGTCCAGGAGGACCTGCCTCCGCCCAAGCCTCGTGAGGAGGTCCAGGAGGACCTGCCTCCGCCCAAGCCTCGTGAGGAGGTCCAGGAGGACCTGCCTCCGCCCAAGCCTCGTGAGGAGGTCCAGGAGGACCTGCCTCCGCCCACGGTTTCCGCCGAGACCGGTAGCTTGGCCCTGCCTCTGACTTCTCTGTTTGGCCGGAGCCGCCGACTGCGGACTCCGAGCCGCTCGACTCTGCCTCGTCGGGGCCGTCCACCACGGCGCCCGCCTCTGACTTCTCTGTTTGGCCGGAGCCGCAGACTGCGGACTTCGAGCCGCTCGACTCTGCCTCGTCGGGGCCGTCCACCACGGCGCCCGCCTCTGACTTCTCTGTTTGGCCGGAGCCGCAGACTGCGGACTTCGAGCCGCTCGACTCTGCCTCGTCGGGGCCGTCCACCACGGCACCCGTCTCTGACTTTCCTGTTCGGCCGGAGCCGCCGACTGCGGTCTCCGGGCCGCTTGACTTTGCCTCGTCGGGGCCGCCCTCCTCAAGGGTTTAGTCGGGCGATGCTGCTCCGCCGCCTGCCTCGTCCAGGACGACCTCCACCAAGACGTTTCTTTTGCTTAGCAGCCGTTTTTGCCTGCGCCCTTAAGGCCAGTGCCTTCTGTTTATTTTGTTATAGCTCGGCCTTAGTTTAGAGTTATTTAGTATTCCTCAGTTTTAGAATTATTTAGGGGGTTCTTTGTTTTCTTAGAGTACTTAGTCTCTGTTTTGCTTTGTTTTTTCCTGCTCTGTTTTAGGAGTCTAGATTTTGCCTTAGTTTTCTAGGTTTGCCCAGCCTTGTCATTTTAGCTTTAGCTCTCTGGTTGTCACGTTAGTGTACTTGTTCAAGTCCTAGTTTTTCTTTTTTCCTTCATTCGTAGTTAGCTTTAGTTTCATTTTCTGCTTTAGTGTTTTGATTTTATGTTTTGCCTTAGTTTTTCTTTTGTGGTGTTATCCCTGCTCTAGTTTTGCCTTATTTTCTAGTTCTTGGTTTTGATTCTTTATTTTTGTCCTGCGCTTTTAGTTTCCAGCGCTCCTTAGGTCTTAGCGCTCACTTAGATTTCTGACCCCTGGCCCTGAGCTGTTTCATGCTCCTTAGCTTTGGCTGGTTCGAGCTTCCTTGGTTTTTGTTTTGGCCTCTTAGTTTCTTAGTCCCCTGGCGTGTTAGGACGCCTTCTGTTTCTCGGTTCCCCGGCGTATTAGGACGCCCTCTGTTTCTCGGTTCTCTGGCGTGTTAGGACGCCCACTGATTCTTGGCTCTCTGGCGTGTTAGGACGCCCTCTGTTTCTCGGTTCCCCGGCGTGTTAGGGCGCCCTCTGATTCTTGGTTCCCCGGCGTGTTAGGACGCCCTCTGATTCTTGGTTCCCCGGCGTGTTAGGACGCCCTCTGATTCTTGGTTCCCCGGCGTGTTGGGACGCCCTCTGATTCTTGGTTCCCCGGCATGTTAGGATGCCCTCTGATTTGTGGTTCCCCAGCGTCTTAGGACGACCTCGGTTCCCCGGCGTGTTAGTACGCCCTCCGTTCTTGTTCCTTGGCATTTTAGATGTTCCTGCTTCCCTTGTGCCCCGGCGTTTCCCTCACGCCCCGGCGTTCTCTTCCCCAAGCCCCGGCGTTTCCCTCACGCCCCGGCCTGCTCTTCCCTCTGGCGTTGTCGTACGCCCGTTCTTCCCTCTGGCGTTGTCGTACGCCTGTTCTTCCCTCTGGCGTTGTCGTACGCCTGTCCTTCCCTTTGGCGTTAAGTACGCCCGTTCCTTCCCTTTGGCGCTGTCGTGCGCCCGTTCCTTCCCTTTGGCGTTAAGTACGCCCGTTCCTTCCCTTTGGCGCTGTCGTACGCCCGTTCCTTCCCTTTGGCGCTGTCGTGCGCCCGTTCCTTCCCTTTGGCGCTGTCGTGCGCCCGTTCCTTCCCTTTGGCGCTGTCGTGCGCCCGTTCCTCCCTCTGGCGCTGTCGCGCGCCTGTTCTCCCTCTGGCGTTAGTACGCCTGTTCTTCCCTCTGGCGTTGTCGTACGCCTGTTCTTCCCTCTGGCGTTGTTGTACGCCTGTTCTTCCCTCTGGCGTTGTCGTACGCCTGTTCTTCCCTCTGGCGTTGTCGTACGCCTGTTCTTCCCTCTGGTGTTGTGGTGTGCCCGTTCCTTTCCCTTTGGCGCTGTGGTGCGCCTGTTCTTTTCCTTTGGCGCTGTTGTGCGCTCGTTCCTTCCCCTTGGCGCTATGTACGCCCGTTCCTTCCCTTTGGCGCTGTCGTGCGCCCGTTCCTTCCCTTTGGCGCTGTCGTGCGCCCGTTCCTTCCCTTTGGCGCTGTCGTGCGCCCGTTCCTTCCCTTTGGCGCTGTCGTGCGCCCGTTCCTTCCCTTTGGCGCTGTCGTGCGCCCGTTCCTTCCCTCTAGCATTTGTGCGTCTAGTCTTGCCCGTTAGCCTGGTGGCGATGCTCGCTTGTCAGCATCTGTTAGACGCGTTGTTTTTGCCTACCAGGGGTTGTTAGAAACCCCTTTTAGTCCGCTTTCGTTTTTACTTTGTCTTGGATCGCCCTGAGTGGGTAGTTTTTGTTTGATTTTTAGCCCGCCATCCGTACCACCCTCCACCCACCCTGGTCCGATCAGTTTGATTTGACTCTAGCCCGCCATCCGTACCTCCCTCCACCCACCCTGGGTTGGTGGTTGTTTAATCTGTTAGGCCGTCCGGAGACCGGCCTTGAGGGGGGGGTAATGTCATGGTTTAGTTTTGATTCGGCTTTGGTTTACTATTATTCTCAGTTTTTCCACCTTGTTTGGGTTTTAATTTGTTAAATTTTAGTTTCCTCCTTCCCTTCCACTCAGCCTTCACTCCACTCTCCTTGCAGTCAGTCACACCTGTTAGTAATTATTCAGTCAGATGCATTTCACCTGTTAGTCTTTCTATTTAAGCCTCCCTCTGCCTCACTTTAGTGCTGGTCCATCATCATTCTACACCTCTCCATGCCAGTTCCCGTTTTGCCTTGGAAGCTTTGTTTTGCTCCTGTTGTAAAGGTTAGTCCTGCCAGTCACTCTAAAGACTATTTGTTCACTGTTTGCTCCTGGAGAGGTTCTGCTGTGTCCTGGTGTCTCCAGAGTTCTGCTAACCTGACTAGCCGCCCTGGAGAAGCTCAGCTCTGTGCCCTGGTGTCTCTCAAGTTCTGCTAACCTGACTAGCCGCCCTGGAGAACCTCAGCTCTGTACCCTGGTGTCTCTCAAGTTCTGCTAACCTGACTAGCCACTCTGAGAAGACTTGGTTCAGTGCCAAGCCCTCCAGCTCAGCTGAACTCTCTCTCCAAGCCGTCAGCTCCTGCCTTCACCTGCACCCCTGAGCCCCTGTATTCCTGCACCTCTGGTTACCTCATCCATCAATCATTCACCTTACAATAAACCTCTCAAACTTTTGTCCTGTGTGTGTGTACTCTGAGTTCATCGATAAACAAACCTGACACACTCAGTATTCTTGGATCTGGGTAAGCAGCTGTAGACATACTGACAAACATCTAGAGTACATGTGTACCCTCATCTTGAGCAACGTTTAACCATTGCTTTTGTTTTCTGTACTGTGTGGCTCATTCAGGGCTCCTTCAAACATGTCCCAAAGGCAAAAGCTATTTAAATGGGAACTGATAAGAATTCTTGCTGTAACACATTTTCATTATGCTCATTTCTAAAGCAAAAAACAGAGAAGAGAAGAAATTCGATTTTACCATCTGAGTTTGATGCAGGGAAGAAATGTGCTGTGTCAGTTTGTACATCCATACCAAGTTCAGTACCAAAGTTGTCTCCAACTAGAATTGATTTTGACCAAATGTCCCAATTCAGCCAAATAAACCACAAAAGCTTAGATCAGATAATTCAGCAGCTAAGTTCCTCCTCCAGCTGCCTTGATGTTCTACCCACAGCTTTCTTTAAAAAAGTTTTACCTGGCATAGCGTCTGATTTGACTCAGATAATAAACACGTCCCTCCTGTCAGGTGTTTTCCCCCAGTCCCTAAAAACAGCAATTATCAAACCACTGCTGAAAAAGAATAATTTAGACAAACTACTACTCCAGAACTACAGGCCCATCTCAAACCTCCCCTTTATCAGTAAGATTATTGAAAAAGCTGAGTTTCAACAAATAAACACCTTCTTAACAACGACCAGCCGCTTTGATGTTTTCCAGTCAGGTTTCCTCACCACAGTACAGAGACCGCCCTTATCAAGGTGTTTAATGACATCCATATAAATACAGACTGTGGAAGAACCACAGTGCTGGTTCTGTTGGACCTCAGTGCAGCATTTGATACTGTTGATCACTCCATCCTGTTAGAACGCCTGGAGAACTGGGTCGGCCTCTCTGGTACAGCTCTCCACTGGTTTAAATCCTACTTAAAGGACAGGGACTTTTTTGTATCAGTAGGTAACTTTACATCAGAGATGACAAAAATCACACGTGGGGTTCCCCAAGGGTCCATCCTGGGTCCCCTCCTCTTCAATATCTACATGCTCCCTCTAGCTCAGATAATAAAAAAACAACAACATCAGCTACCATAACTATGCAGACGACACACAGCTTTACATCACCATGTCACCAGGTGACTATGGACCAGTTCAAACACTGAGTAAAAGCCTAGAAGAAATCAATGCGTGGATGTGCCAAAACTTTCTTCAGTTGAATAAAAACAAAACTGAAGTAATAATTTTTGGACCGATAGAGGAGAGATCAAAGGTTAGCACACAGCTTCAGTCGCTTCAGCTAAAAACCACCAATCAGGCCTGAAACCTGGGTGTAGTGATGGACTCAGACCTGAACCTTCAAAAGCATCTAAAGACAATTACAAGGTTAGCTTTCTATCACCTGAGGAACATTTCCAGGATTAAAGGACTAATGTCTCAGCAGGATCTGGAAAAACTAATCCATGCGTTTATTTTTAGTAGAATTGATTACTGCAACGGTGTTTTCACAGGTCTTCCTAAAAAGTGGATCAGACAGCTGCAGCTGATCCAGAACGCTGCTGCATGCGTCCTCACTAAGACTAAGAAAGTAGAGCACATCACCCCAGTTCTAAAGTCCTTACACTGGCTCCCTGTATCTCAGAGAATAGACTTTAAAATCCTTCTGTTAGTCTATAAATCTCTAAATGGCTTAGCACCTAAATCCATCACAGACTTGTTATCAGGGTATCAACCCTCCAGACCACTCAGGTCTTCTGGCTCCAGGCTGCTCTGCAGAACCAGAACCAGAACCAGAACCAGACATGGAGAAGCAGCATTTAGTTCCTATGCTCCACTTATCTGGAACAAACTTCCAGAAAACTGTAAAAGTGCTGAAAGCCTGAGTTCCTTTAAATCAAGATTAAAAACACATTTGTTTAAAATTGCCTTTGACTGTTCTAGTTAAACTGTTTTACTGTTTTTAATGTTCTTCTTTGTTTCTACATTCTATCCCTACTTGCTTTTATTCTATTTTCTATCTACATTTTATTCCTACTTGTTTTTATTTTGCTATATTGTAATCATGTAAAGCACTTTGCATTGTCTTTGTACTGAATTGTGCTATATAAATAAATTTGCCTTGCCTTGCTTCCCCCCGTCAATGACACAGTTCTCAGTAGAGCTACAGCAGGCACTACAGAATAATGTCTTCACTTTCTAATAACCTGCATCCTCTCCCCAGGATTGGGCCCCTCCTTATTTTGTCAAAGATGCCTTTGGAATAGTTGGTACCAACATTCAAGTAATCACAAATTATTGCCCCACTAGCGGCTCTGTGCCTTCATACTTCAAGCCTGTAGCTATCCAGTTGCTCCTGAAAAAGTCCAAACTTTAGACCTTTTAGATTAAAGGTGACATCTTCCATTTTTACACTCAAATATGGTCTTACAACATTTTCAGCCAGGTTGTTAGCATAATGCTGAAACTGCTAAATGGGTTCTTGCTCATGCTACACTCTGATTTGATCAAACCCGAGTCCTGTTTAAACACAATACTTTGTAAAGTCCTCTTAAACAACATTACACATCACCTAGACCATGGCTCATCAGTGGTTCACCTAGGACCAGATGAGAATTCAATAACAATGTATATCAAATGATAGATGTGTGGTGCAATAAAAAAGGCTCGATAAAAACTTCAACAGAAGAAGCGTTTTCCTTCCTTCTGCAGTCTTGCCTATCATGCAGGTTAATACAACAGTCATTATATTCCAACCATTCACAAATGCAGACTGTGATGGCCGCATGTGCAACCACACAACTAATTATTTGATAATGATTTCATTTAAATAAATCTCATATTTTACTTTAACGCATTTCACTTTTTCACTTTGATTTGACATTGGTTAACTATTTGGGTGCACACATTTAGTTGACTCATTTAGTCATTTCTTGTGTTTTTGGTTTCCTTTAAACTAATATACTATCATGTGGGTGTGGCCAGTAAAGGAAAGGAGTCCCCAGCTGCAAAAGATCTCAATGGACGTTTCTCAATATGCGTTCTTGAGCGTTCTCGTGTGCTCGTGTGCTCGTGACACGTCATCAGCCTCAGACCGAGCACTGTTCCAATCCCGAGAACGGCAAATCGAGAACGCGCCGAATTCCCCGGATGTTGTACTCGCCCGCCCTCTTTATCGAGCATGCATCAGAGCAGACTTGTGCGTTCTTCAGACTGACCGCTTGCCCAGAATGCACCGCGGCCGCAGCTTGATTTGAGACAGCGCAAACAGAGCTCACAGCGGTAAGTTAAAAAATTCCCTTTTCTGCTGCTGTTGTTGTTCAAAAGTACGTTTTCAGATCGTTTGAGGCGAGAACATTATACTTTTAAGTTTTCTCTATGTGGCCTGTTTACAGAGTTAGTGCGTAATAAAAAAAAAGTAGTTTGCATAATACCGCTGGTTATGATTTATTTGTTTTGTGTTTATCTGACTGACGTGTGTTGCTTTATTAACTCAATACTTGCTGGAATAAATAGTAAATGTCTCCCTAGGACGACAGCAGCATATAAAATAAATAAATTCTATAAATGTTTTTCCTATCTAAGTGAGTTTATTCTGAGTCAGGACACGGATAATTGAGAGGAGAAAGAGGGAAAGAAAACAATAGTAATAATAGTATATGAAAAAACAGACATTTATTTTAAACAAATGTTTAATCTTTGGAAAAGAATGAAGGTGTAATATATTCAACAAATTATTAACAGTTACTAACATGGTTTAAAACAAAGAAATAAATCCTATTAAGATCTCATACAAATAGACAATGCTTATAAACTTACAATTAAAAATAGTTGGAATGGAAATTAATTTACTGATTATTTAATGTATTTTCACAGGTGGTGAAAAAATGAAATGAAGCAGCATGTGAACATGACTAGAACTGATCTACATTAGGTCAGGTGTAGTCATGTTCACTTAAACATGCAGCCAGCTGGAGCAGCTCCCTGTCTTCAGCCGCTGGATGGTCATCCTCCTCTGGATCAACCTCCTCATCCTCCATGTCCAGCTGGTCAC
This sequence comes from Fundulus heteroclitus, assembly GCF_011125445.2. NCBI lineage: Eukaryota > Metazoa > Chordata > Actinopteri > Cyprinodontiformes > Fundulidae > Fundulus > Fundulus heteroclitus. Next base: position 783,500 of record NC_046367.1, read on the forward strand.
CTGCCTCTATACTAATATTGTGGAGGATGCAGCAGGCGGTGATTACTTTTGGGGCAAACGTCAGACAGACCTCCAGCCCCTTAAGAAGATGGAACGCCACCGTGTCTTCAGACCACCAAAGACACGCTCAATGATGTTTATCAGCCTTGGCGTGGTGTCTGTTGTAGCGTGCCTCCACTTGACCTGTACCAAATATAAAATTAACTTGTAATTTAGGTAATATGCTGATCTGTCTTAATCTTCTATCCAATTAATATAATCTATGTATCAGTTGTGTGTCATTGCTAGCTCTATTTAAGGACAAGAAGGTAAGAGATCTTACTGGCAAGCTGTTTCCCTATAGGATGCATCACAGGCCAGCCAGTAGAGGGTCACCAGCACCTCTATCTCCTGTGGCCATCCATGGACCTTCTGATGGGCAGCAGGTGAAGGAGGAGGATGATGGTGGCCCTTCTTAGCCTGACGGCTGGTTTCAGGTCCCCTTCATTAAAAAATATTTGGAGGATTGGCACAGAAGTGTTTATCCTCACATATTTTGTTCCTGTAAATAAAAAATGCCAAATGTTACCATCATTGTTTTTTCAATTGTCACCTTTTCACACCATAAAACTATTTGTGGTTAACATGCAGATTATTATAGTTCTCAAGAAAGAAAAGGTAAAATGTATAGTAGTAAATGTAACAAATGGCTTCCCTTCTCTGGTATTTTTACCATTTCACTGAAATAATTAACTGAACTAACTGCACACAATTTATAGATTAATCACTGTAAAGGTGGACAGACATAAAAATGTTTTTTTATTTCCTTTCTTAATGATCAATGCTGTGAAGGTCAGGAGGTGCAATAAAGTAGCTTAACCCTACTGTTACTAATGTTATATTAGGTCTTCATTTTAATTATTTATAGACAAATAGTCACAATTTCAACCTGATCACATTTTTAATATCATCATCAATGTTTTTTTTAAGATAAAAGTAGGAAATAGGCTGTCAATCTTAAAATGCCTACCAGTTGGCAATAGATGGGTGAGCAAAGCCTGCCTTCTGAGCCTCCTCTGCTGCATCAATCTTCTCCTTGCTCAGATTTGCCTCCTCAACTGCATCACCTCCTCTTCAGCCTGCTGGTAAAGCTGACCAACGACCGAAGCAACAGCAATATTGCTCGTATCGCTCATTTTGCTTCTAAAGAAGATTCAATCTCCTCTGCAACTACAACACTTACAACTCCCCAGAAATTCCCGCTATTGCTGGTTTTATACCCACAGTTCTGTAATTTTTTTAGATATTTTATTAGACTTTTTAGAAATGAATAAAAAAAAAAACGTTTTCAATAAGATATGATGGTGTAGTGTATAAATAGTTTTGAACGTTAAAGGAATGCTCAAGCGCTGTGGGTGTGATGACGTCACGAGTATACTTCTGTTCCAATGCACAATACGTGCTGCGTGCTCGCGTTCTCGTCAAGTCCGATCTTCCTGTGTTCTTACCGAGAACAGACTTGACGAGAACGCGAGTACGGACTCGCGTTCTCGTGAATTGAGAAACGGCCAGCGACAAGGAGGCTTAGTTGGACTCTTCCACTTAGTTTTAGAAGGGGAGTTGGAAGGGTTTAGGTTTTTCTATGTGGTTTTGTTTTTTTGTAATTACATTTGGGAAGTTTAATTATTTAAATCCTTTTCCTCATAGGTTGCTGATTTTAGTATTGTACTGATTAGTTTGGTCTTTTGTTGTAGTTTTGTTTAGGTAAATATATTTTATGTTCCCCTCTTGTGTCAAAATGGTCTGATCAACCAGTGTATATGTTTCCCTTGTGTGTCAGTTTAAGAGAAAAGGAGGAAAAGTCTGTTCCTGTGAGGCAAATAAATTTGTTACTAGTTTTCCTCAAAGACGTCCCTGTGCTTCTCTGCTTTTTCGGCTCGGTCCCTTACACAGACCAAGGGATGCTCCAACCCCTTGAAAGAAATCAGATAGCACAAGTTCTTTCTTCTTTTTAAAAAAACTTGCAGTTTGGTAAAAGTTGGTTGAATAAAGGGTTGAGTTTGAATTCCGTGTTTGTGTGTTCTTTATCTGTAAAAGAAAAAAATAGGTCATTGAGCAACAGCATAAATCAACAGGGCCGCACTTAAATATATGTTTTGGATTTTTAATCATTATTGCTATATGGTTTCAATTTTAGGTTCACCTTACATCCCCAAACAGGATTTTTTTATTTTATTTTATTTTATATTTATAGCATGCTTTCTAATACTTGGCTTCTCACTTTTATGGAGTAGTACAGGGCTCCTGTTTAGGGCCAGTGCTGCTTTCCTATGCTTTCATTTAGAAATCTTACCTGAAACAACAATATTTCTTTTAATTTTGATACCAATGATACATAATGAATTGATGTAATTTTGCTGTAATCGTTATATATATATATATATATATATATATATATATATATATATATATATATATATATATATATATATATATATATACATATATATATATATATATATATATATATATATATATATATATATATATATATATATATGTGTGTGTGTGTGTGTGTGTATATATATATATATAGAGAGAGTGCTTCGGACTGCCTTTAACTCATACCTGATTACGCAACAGAAATGCACATGGATGATCCGAGTTAAATCCAGGCCTACAGCCTTATGGGAAATAAAACTACAAAACACGCAAGTTAGACAAACCTAGTGAACAGCTGGAGCTCTCCATTACACAAACCAAAACATTAGAAGGTGCATAAACTTTTACAGACTTTGTAGTTTTAACAGTAACTGGTTCAACATCTTGTTATTGTCTTTTTACACAGAGTTGACATACTGGCAATGATCTTGTTATTTTTCATTTCAGGACATTTATTTTTTACAGAAAATAGTGTATACACATTGCACGCAAAATAAATGTGTACATCGTACACAAATAATCAGAGTTCAATTTTCAAGGTTAACATTTTACATTTTATTTCATCACATCACAGCTGGCAACTTCCTTGCTTCCTTTGATTTAAAACTTTGCCATTCCGCTATCGATCGGATCTTATTTGCTGTAGACAACAAAGGCAGAGCTGGCCAAAGGTCTCTGATCCATTTGGATGACCAACTCATGTAATATGTGAAAGAGTAAATGTTTGACATCTTCGTTATTTTCAGTGACGTGGGCTGTGCTCATACATCATGTCATCCAAAAGATTGTGAGATTCCTTATAGTTCCTTAGAGCGATGAGGACTCCTACCTAGGCTCTGTGCTTGCTAGACTTGTTCCGTAAGCTGCCATAAACTTTAAATTAGAGCCCAGACATAATCCGTGATTTCCCAGAGGCACTTCCTTTTTCGCTAGGCATCCATCTAGGGATCAGTAATGGATATTGTGAGTGAGCTATGCTAAAGGAACTATGATAGGAAGAATACAGGCTCCTACTTCCACTTTGGCTGAAGAGTTCTTACCAGTTCGACCTTTACGGATGCAGCCACAGCTTCCTATTTCTTCCTTACTAATGAACAAACTTACAGACAAACTGCCAGCACCTGTACACAATCATTAATACCATCCAAGGTCTGTTAGCTTGTTAGCTCGCACCACCAATCAGCTGGTATCACCCCCCCACACACACACACACACACACACACACACTTCCTTATTTTAAATACTTACTAAGGACCTTGTCTTGACTTCCATTGACCTAACCATTGCCAGTATATACCTAACCATAACCTAAACCAAAGGTCCTCACTTTGGTAGTTAAATACGAATAATATGTGTGTGTGTTATCACTCAGTTGTACAGGTCCACACACACACACACACACACACACACACACACACACACACACACACACACACACACACACACACACACACACACACACACACACATCTCTAATGTCTGTGATTGATTACTCTAAAATAAATGTGCAATGCACTAACACACGGACGCAGACCGTAAAACACCAAACGACCTGATGCCTGAAGACTAGAACACTTTGAGAGAGGGAGAAGACAAAAAGGCAGGAGGAGGAACGCGAGGAGGAGAGGAAATCCTTTCTTTGTGTTTATCTATTTAACACTCTCCATCTATAGCTGTCTCTGTTGTCTGTCCCCTGGTGGGTAATGAGACCTAATCCACTTAAGATCTCTCCCTCTCTCAGCTGCTAACACACACACACACACACACACACACACACTCTTCACACCCATCTGCGCCTGGCCTTCAAGCAGGGTGTATGAGGGAGACAAAGAGGGGGACGGAAAGAAAGTGGGAATCCCTGCCTCCCTCAGTAGCAGCCGCATCATATTGTTTTTTATAACACACACACACACACACACTCTTTAATAATAGATGTGTCGCTCCTCCCTCTGAGGTTCCTCACCATGACTCAGGATTGAGATTTCACTTAAAGGAGCAGTACTAAATAACCGTGAAGCACAGTTAGTGTCAATAAAAGCTGCTGAACTTGAGAGAAGCTCCAGAGAAATTCTCTTCCTTTAAACTCGTTCTGTTTGCTGCTTGTGATGGATTTTGCTGAAACAGCCCGTTGTGCTTTCCAGCAGCTGCAGTGAATGTACTGAAGTCTAGGATTTAACTGTCCACTGTTCATCTTCTTTGTTACAGGAGCTTGTGATCTTGGAAGGTGCTATATAAATAAAGTTTTACTCACTGCAGAAAAGCAGTGCTTCTGTGGTAAATGAGGCAGACCTACACAGATGAGGACATCACTGGAGCCCAGTGGTAGTTACTCCAGTCACGTTGGACTGGGTTTCACACAGTTTACAAGAAGATCGGGTCAAACAATGAGATGGGCAACTCTGAGGGTGATGAAAACCATTAGCGCTCATACAGCAAGTTAGCAGAACTGCCTTCATTTTGATTGACTTTCACATTACAAAAACGATTGCACAGACCAAAGTCAGGTTCAGTATAGTCAGCCGACATGTCGGCACCAAAATGTGCGGAGCTATGTCTTTAAAGGAGATGTCACAATGACAGCTGAGCTAGAAATCTTTTGGAACATGAGATTAAAACTGGTGGTGCACCAACCAATCAGCTACTTAAAATCCACCACTGTCCCCATTCATTGGCTCTGATTTGCAGTTCAGACAGAGTAAAAACCGATTTTCTTTCCTGTTCCTTTACTGCATCAGAGCAGTAAACTTCCACTTTTCTGGTGTGTTAAACAAGTAACAACCAGTATGTTCTGTGTCTTCTTATTTGGTCAATGTCGTTTAGCAACCACATTAAAACAGTTCACATAAACTGCTACACATAAACCCAGTAAAGACTTAATGTCTGTGTTTTGTTTTCACACTGGTTGTCTTAGAAGCTTACTAACAATATTAATTTATTTGAAATTGGCTGATGAGCAATCAGTTTCTATGACCAATTACTATATTCAATTGAATTTATTTTATTTATATTGTGCCAATTCATGATACATGTCATCTCAAGGCACTTTCCAATATATGTGTAACATGGTTTTATTTTAACATTATTATATATGTGGAGTTTGTCAAAATTGGTTTCTTCATTCCTGCGATAGACTGGCGACCTGTCCATGGAGACAGGTGTTAGAAAATGGATGGATGGATGAATGGTTCTTCTTCTGAATTCTTTGAATTCATTTTATTTAGCCAAAAAGTTATTTTTTCCTGACTTTTATTGCAAGTTTTTTGTGTTACTCTTGTCAGTTGGTGGATACCAGTAACAGTCAGCTCTTCCTCTTTTTCTGTTGCCGTCTATGACTGTGGTATGTATTAGGATCAGCTCTGTGTTTTCTTTACAAATATTATCTTTTAAGATATATTTTAGACAAATTTATTATATACATTGTTTCATGTTTAATTTTGCCATTTTTTGTATATGTTTTAAACTGTTATCATAATTACTGTTGTGCATAATAACTGTGCTAAATGTTGCAACTGTTAACTGTTTTATCAACTGTTCATTTGGAGCCATTACTCTAGTTTGTTTATAGTTATTTATTGTATTTTATTTAATGTATAGGGGCAGAAGCTGCAGGAGCTGCTAAACACCAACTTGTTGTAGTGTCTCTTATTGTCAGAATAAATACAGAGAGCCAGAATGTGTCTGTCGTGAAGTCAGCCTGCTGGATCGGAAACAAATGATTTTTTTTTCCATATGCTTATGATTGGGGCAATCAGAATCCTATGATAGCCATAGTTTCTGACTGGGAAATAAAAAGAACTGCAGAAGCAGCTCTATGCACCATGAACAGTCCAGTTACAGCAGCATAGTAAACCAACATTAGAACAGGAACCAGCTTAAAAAAATCAGAAAGAGATCCTGTTTCACGAAAGTTTGGACTTAAATGGATGAGAACTGGACTTGTAAAATATTTGTTAAATGTTTTTTATTGCTAATACTTTAGAACAAATGGAAATCTGAATTGAAGCATAATACATGTACTCACTTCAATGATGTCCAACATCTTTCTCTATGTTGTAAAAGGAAGATGGCAACTGGTGACACTATTTGCAAAGCTCAAAGCAACAAAGACGTTTCAGATTGATTCTGTCAAACGTTTCACACAAGCTTTTCACATTCCCACTTCTTTTATGACATCCCCTTCAGCTGAATGTGAGTTTTGTCTTAAATGTCAGCCATCACTGACTAGTATGGGCCTGATTTCCATCAGACTGCATTACAGAGTTTAAAGAACCCAGATTCTCAATCTCCTGTATATTTGACTCATTTAGGAGCCCTCGCTCTGTCAGATCAGAACCAGTTAGAAGAGAGGGATGAGCCCTGCGTCTCCAGCTCAGCTGGGTTTTACCAGTTATGAGGATCAAAGGGGTGAACATGTCTTGTTGGGGCTGTTACAGGAACACTCAACAGACAGGTTAAGGACTGTGATGCTACACCAGCTCCACTCATGTAAACAAGTAGGTCATAAAAACCTACTTGTGGAGTACTTTCCGCTTAAACCCTTCAAGAAATGACGTCCCAAGATTGTCCTATAATATGCCCACTGTTGCTGAACAATGTTTTAAAGGGACGGTGTGTAACTCATTTTGCTTTTGATTAGCAGAAAGCCAGTACTGCTTTTATAAATATTTATTCTGGCAAAGTCTAATAACATCACATCAAAAATGAAAGTGTTCTCATTACTTAAAATTAGTAGTTTATAAATACATAGGTGCCGGTGCACCCCTGGGAGGCACCATGTTTGTGATTTCAGTAGCCAAAAGTGAACAAACTTGTCTGCCATATTTGTTTCTCCTGTCTGTCTTGTATATGAAGACGTGCTGTCAGGTGAGGATGAGTATAAACAATCAAAGACGACCCCAGAGCATTCTATTTGCTGTTTTCTGTTAAAATGGCTGTTTTTGCTCAGTGAGAGGGAAGAGAAAGTAACCAGGAAAAGAAAACCGTTATAACTGGAAGAATGAGTCTATATCGATGCAGCTATTATTACCAGGTGGAGATTTTTCATGAGAGACTGGGGATTTAAAACAGATGCAGAGGTTGCAGGCTTTCTGCTGGACAGGTTAGTTTATTTTTGCTGTTATGTTAGAAACAGGGCAGTGTAGTCCAGCAACTAGAGACTTCTAGTTTGGATGTGTGTATACGGAGAGATATTTGAGCGGGCCGGTTCACGGATGTAGCACCGCAGAGCGAGTGGGTCTCTTTATCCACGTTTAGAATCACTTATTTTAGAGCCCAAATAAGTGATTTCTTATTCAGAAACAAGCCCAAAAAACCATGACTCATGGAATTTACAAAAAAACAAGCTCAAAGTCGCTCACAATAAGCAGACTTGGCACACAATCACCATAGCTATTAGCTATTAGCTTTTGCTTGGTACCAAGTACATGGAGGACGTGTTGACATTGTCACATTTTTGACACTCCGTAGTAGTTATTACGAGCTTCACGGCACGGTTGTTTGTAATTCATTTAGCCAGTGTATAAATCTTACACACTGGGCCTTTAATGTTGTAGCTCCATCCGCTGTCTCTAGTTACTGCTTGTAGAATACAGGTAGAGCTCAGAAAATTAGAATATTGCGTAAATGTGCAATATTTTTGCCAGTCATTTCAGAAAGTGAAACAGTTATTTTAGAAAAGTAAGCCCCTAATCGAAGACTAAGTTAGTAGAAAGCTGCCACTGAACTTGAGAGTTCAAAAAGACAAAACGGAGCAATTTAGCTGCACTCTGTTCAGCCTTTCTGTCACCTGCTGCAATGATTGCTCTCCAGGCTCAGAGCCTGAAGGAACCACAGACATGTTGTGGGATCAGTTTCTTTTTCTGCTGCTGTTTGCTTCCTCCGACTCCCATTTAAAGCCCTCATTGATAGGAATAATAGCTAACATTAAGTCTTTTTCCTGCAGTAACAGTGTCAATATTGAAGACTGTTGCTGCCAGTGTGACCTGCTAGAGCTCAGCATGGTGCATTCAGGGATCAGACATACAACAGACTTTTGTCTTTCTGACGGGGCCGACAATTCAGAGCTTCAGATTTTACGCTGTACCTGTCACCTCCAATAAACCTTTTATGATATAACACATACCTGTCAACTGATAACGTTTCAGTTGAGATGTTGCACAGATGCATGTACTACAAGCAGTCTAAGAGCCTGGTGAGCAGTTCTAATGCAGAGAAACAACACACAGGTCAGTCAGAAGGGCCTAAGATTTATCTTTATCTGTATCAAGGCAAACAATATTATTTGGGAAGACCAGATTTGATGTACTCCTAAACACAAAGTGGCTGAACAGATAATCAGAACCTTGGCTGCCGTTTAGCCAAACCAAGTTACGGACCAAACACTGAGAAAAGAGAAAGTATTTTCACCCGCATCCCCCATTATACCTTCCCTAGACAACAGGGCCCTTTTCTCACACTGGTTGTGTTGTTATAGCAGACTGTAGTTCTTAACATGGTCTCTACTCTGCAAAGCTGGATAATTATCGCCACATGGTATTTGTTTGTTTGTTAAAATTTTTAAAAAGCCGATTTTAAAAGGCCTCTGCATGGCATGGATTCAGGTGGCATCAGACACACAAGCCGCACCGATGGAGGTGATCAGTTTGCATTATTAATCTGTCAGTCCAGTATTCTGTCTCCACATGCAGCTGCAAACATCAGGATGATATTTTCAGTAAATCTGACTGAGCAGCTGCTTGAGCTGCAGCCGTTTGTCTCTACTAAACATCCCCATGGCAACAGACATTACTCACGACTTTCTGCAGATGAGTTGTGAAAATTATCTTTAATTACCCTCTTGTATGCACAGCTCATGTCAGTTCACCACTTACTGTTGGGATAAAAGGAGCCTAAGCGAGGCAGGAAATGGATGGCGGTTTCCTTTAGCTGGGTTCTAAAGACAGGAGGCTGAAAGCAGTCAGCTGGAATCTGACATGATTAGCTCTGCGGCTACAATACCACTTGCTGAAAACGTAGTCTGAATCTCCCAGCATGCTCATGTGAGGAGTAACTGTGCATCCGCCGCTTCTAACAAGCACCACAATGACCCTGCAGCTTTCTGCTGTTTTCTTTGAAAAATAAGAATCGACAGTGTTTTCTGGGAGCAAAGAAAATAAACAGGAGCATCTCCTGACAGACAGCCGGCGCCTCCGCTCCGATAAATACCCTGATTGCTTGGGTAGAGGTATCCATGCATGTATGTCACTTCCTGTTTCCGTCTGATTATTTGGGACACTATTTATACATGACTGATTAGCATGACACTGAGAGTTTCCTGTGAAATAGGGGTGTTTTCACATTGCACTGATTCTGTTTTCCTTGTTCAGAAGTTTCCCTGAGTGATCACATGACTTTCCTTAGATATAAAGGTTGTGTTTTTCATTTCTTACTGTATTGCTGCAATGCTGGAGATGCTGTTAATGACATTATTGTGAATACAGCTTTTATTGTTGGCCAAATGTCAGTGCAATGGGCATAAAGTGGACTTCACACTGTCATGGCTAGAGGATGATTTAATAAATCTATTAGAGATTCCAGTTAGGCTGAGAGAAGAAATGGTCAGTGGGTGGCATTTCTGTAAATGGGCGCTTTGTTACAACGCAGTCCTCAGATCGCGTGTCACTGCTGCAGACTAGGAGGTCTACCTGAATACAGCAATGCACTGCAAACTTTTCCACCGGATTTTTAGCTGATTTCTGATGAGTACGATGAGCTCTGTTTTAACACTTTAACAGTTTATTGAGGTTGCAATTTGGGCTGGGCAATATGGAAAAAACTTCCTATCACATATTAATAATAATATTTTTATATTAGTCGTTATCAATATATATCAGGATATAAAATAAATCATAATTTTTTGCCACTTTTCCATGTTCACTGGTACTACTAGGTGAGATTTGACGATATCAGAAGTTTTTATTTTTTTATTTAAAGATTCATTTTTAAAAGTTGAACATGTCATGGAAAATTATACAACTATTTTGGATAAATACAAGAGGTATACTTTAAACAATCAACTATGGCAAGACAACACAGCGAAAATAGACATATTCTTTTGTTGATGTCAAATAAATAAAATAGGCATTGAAAGGTTAGGGTGGGGTCGGCTCAGCACTCCACAAACACAGAACATAATGTCCAGCTGTGGTGAGAAGGGTCTTGTGAAAAAATGAAAATAGTCAAACCTTCGGACATAATTCCCCAGCGATTTTTATGGATCTAAAGAACTTTTTAAAGTTTTGCCAGATGTACAACCAGATGTACACTATGATCATTTGGGACATAGGCCTCTTCATTGTTGCAACCTATGCCCCAAAGGTGTATCACAGTTAGGCCTGGACAATATAGAACAAAAGCATACCGATAAATAGAAATCATATTGATCGATATTGATAATCATCAAAACAATCAAAACATATATTTTAAGTGCAGCCCTCACTATTTTATGCTTTTGCTTAATGACTTATTTTTAGATAAAGAATACACACATTGAATTCAAACTCAACCCTTTATTCAAACAACTTTTTACCAAAACTGCAAGTTTTTAATAAAAGAAAAAACTACCATGTGCTGTCTGAAGGCTTTGAAGGGGGTGGAGCTTGGTGATGGAGCATCCCTGGGTCAGGGTTTGTGATTGGTTGGGAAGATGTAACGACTGCAGTATCAACCTACACCATAGGCTAGAATGCAAAGGTTCTATTGAACTTTCTATTGACCCTTTATTTTCTATTGCTCCACATGTTCTGGAACCGGGTTTGTTCCAAACACTGAGATGTGTGAAGAGAGTACCTCTGAAAAACATGAGAAATTATGTTAATTAGTCATTTTACCTCAGCAGCATGAGCATGTGGGACAGTGGCTTACTTATATCCAATGCCTGACTTGTTTCTTCCTTTTACTGTTATTTTTAATGCATATCAATTTCTGCTAATGCAGGTAAAAATATGACTTTAAATAAACATCTAAAACAATTTTTGATTTAAAAAGCCTTTACCTTCTAAACTAGATATATATCAGATTGAGCCAAGAAGTGTAAAAACATTTAAACATCATTTAGATGTATTTTTGTTTAAAAAAAAAAAAAGATCTTAGTGGACAAGAAGTTCCAAAAAGCAGCGCCGTGCTCTGGAGTTTACTTATGGAAACATTCCATCTGGGGTTCTGATACTATAATCCATCCCAAGGATACAAGCAGCTGAAATGAGCATCCTCTGCAGGATGATAAAACCTGCTCCTAACTTCTAAAAGTTGGTGCTGGAGCAGGCTACAGCTCACCTGTGAGTCACCTGCCTGCCCTGCCAGATCCATGGTGGCTTATCCACCTCAATAGGTAGTCCTAAACCCGTAACCACTCTCAGTCACAAGGATAAAATATACATGGGACAAATGGGACTTAGTGATAAAATACTAAGCAAAGACAGAAGCAGAACCCAGCCAAGGCTGCAAACAGAACCACCAGATGACCCTCCTGTAACGGCCTGATCTGAGAATGTGTTGATCAGCAAAACCTGATGCAGGGAAAAGCATGCTGAGCCTAGCACACTACAGCGCTTCCTGTAGGTAAAGCACTGGAGGCATTGGCAGAGACTTCATGAGAACCATGACACAGTCACAGCACATAGCTTATTATTTTCATTGTATGTAGATTTCTTTACCTAATAAGTATTTAATAATAAAGTGAATGAAAAAGAATTCAACAAATCAGATTTTGATATTAAACGGCTTTTATTCAACTTCCAAATATAGAACAAAGTGATGCACTTTAGCAGAACACTGAATGCTTAGCTGAAAGTAATTACCATCCATTAAAAAAACAAAACCCAATATGTCCAAAACCAACAATATACCATATTTCACTCTTAAATCTTTCTCTTGTAAGAGAAAAATCCCCCTGCCCTGTCTGTAGTGCTTTACTAGCCTGCTTTCTCTCCCTTTTTAACTGCCCCACCAACAAAAACATAATATATAATATAATAATACATAATAATATTGCATTTCTTATTCCCTTGGGTGAAGAATAACATAAATAATTTTTTTAGCATAACATTCTCTATAGATTAAAAAATATTGACCTCTACTAAATGGTTGAGATGTCACTTAATAGTTGAAGTACAACATTTCAAACAAATAGAACCCAACAGCAGAAAAAGTAAAATAAACCTGTTCATTTATAGATAAAAATAACCCAAAAATATCCAGATTTCATTTAAAATGTGAAAAATCAATAAAACAGTGCACAACATATTTAAAACATCATTAAATTTCTTAACCTTCCAATTCAACACATGTCATTGGTGTGACAGTCCGGGCTGCTTTGTGATTATTAGATATAATTCACTTTTGGTGATATGCTTCAAATCAGTCTATGGTTTGTGTTCAAACACAAGAGTACGTTGCACTTTTGACATTTCCACCGCGGTTGGATAACTCTATCACAATATATTTTGATCGATAGACATGTGGAGCAATAGAAAATAAAGGGTCAATAAAAACTTTTGCATTCTAGCCTATCGTGTGGGTTGATACTGCAGTCGTTACATCTTCCCGACCAATCACAAACATAGACCCAGGGATGCTCCATCACCAAGCTCCACCCCTTCAAAGGGTTCAAAGGGTTTTTCTATATCTCCAGTCCTAATAAATATATATATATATATATATATATATATATATATATATATATATATATATATATATATAATGGGTGGAATTTGCTGGGGGGGATTGGGGGGGATTTACCCCCCCCTCTGTTTGTGACGTCCCCCCCTTCTGGTCATTCATGTTTTATCCCTGGGGGGGATATATTCTTCCCCCCCTCTGGTCTGAATAGGTAATATTATGGATTTTTAAAAATGTCTATAAATTAGGGCTGTCAGTTTTAACGCGTTATTAATGCATTAGACCACAATGCCGAATTCTTTTTTGTCGCCGTTAATTGCGCGTTAAAACACACACACCGTTCCCTAATGTTTTTCCCCAGCTCGTTCTCTGGACTGAGTTTCTTTTACCCTCGGCGCTTTCCGTAGTTTCAAGAGCGCTAGAGACTGTAGCAAAACACACCCGTGCTCACTGTTGCACAGGCTGTTCTTTTCATGCGCTTGTGATTTTATTTCAAGGCGCTTCTAAATTTCATGAGTCACGGGTTGGGTTTTTTTGGGCAGGTTTCTGAAAGTGAAATCGCTTATTTGGGCTCTAAAATAAGTGACGAAACAGCGGTTATTGAGAGACCTGCCTGCACTAGACACTTTGTATCCAGCTGAAATATCCCTCCACCATGGGAGCCGACGGTAGTAAAGGCAGACAGAGCAACTCTGCACGTATTTTCTGCAGTTTACGGTGCAATAACCGGTGATAACTGCTGAAAGTAGATTACTTGGTGCACATCACCATTTTAAGCAGACATAAACCCATAAACCGTACTTTAATGCTTATTAATTAGTTTTCTCTATATTTGACAAACGAAGGACCTGGAGTTACTAAACAGTTACTAAACAGTCTCATTCAGGGTATTAAGCTCCTGCCCAGTTGCAAGCAAAGTGTAGACTGGAATGACCTGGAGATTTAAAACCTTTTTCCAGACTTAAATTCTATGAATATGGATATAAACAGCAAGCAAAAAATATTCAAAGAAATCATTGTTGTTGGTGTGAAAGCTCAGAGAGAGTGGAAAAACGAACAATAAAACTTTATTGAAATGTACAATTTCTATTAATTTATATGTATATGCCTAATACCATGTCTATCTTTGTTTAAGAGGCAATAAAAATATATCAGCATGAAAACAGGTATTTATTTACAAATTTATTTACACATTGTGTAAACATCAGGGCGTCATGATTAGTCATATAGCCGTCATAGTCCAGAGTTTAACATTTGGCACTAATATGTTTTCATTCCATATCTCAAAAGTGCTTAAAAAAATAACAAAATAAAAATAGTTTTTGTACAAGCATGTATTTTATTAGTGTTATTTATTGCAAAATTGCATATTAAAATGCCCAAACAAGCTATTACACTTGCAGAAATAAAAGGATAAAACATGCAATTAATGTGCAATTAATCTCGAGTTAACTATCGACCTTATGTGATTAATCGATTCAAATTGAATCGTTTTAATTGTTTGACAGGCCTAATATAAATGTCTTGTGTCCTTCACATTTGTTAATAAAATTTTTTGTTGTCTGTTTTTAAAGAGTATTATTACATTTTCTGCTCAAAGCGGTTAAAGTAAACTAATACCCACTCCTGAGTCCAGACAGTAGATGGCGCAAGTTTAAAAACAATAGTCTAACCTACTGGATCTAGCTATTTACCTGAAAGAGCAGCTGCTAGCTAACCATTATTAATCAAACTTTTTATTTCTTAATAAAACTTTTGAAATGATCCCCCCCCTGCTTTTTTTTGCAAATCGCACACTGTATATACATATATATATATAGATATATATAGATATATATACCCACTGCGCCACTGTGCGCCCGCACAGTGGCGCAGTGGGTAGCGCTGTTGCCTTGCAGCAAGAAGGTCCTGGGTTCAAGTACACCCCTGGGTCTTTCTGCATGGAGTTTGTATGTTCTCCCTGTGCATGCGTGGGTTCTCTCCGGGTACTCCGGCTTCCTCCCACAGACCAAAAGCATGACTGTTAGGTTAATTGGCTTCTCCAAATTGTCCTTAGGTGTGAATGTGTGCATGAATGGTTGTTTGTCCTGTTTGTCCCTCTGTGTTGCCCTGCGACAGACTGGCGACCTGTCCAGGTGTACCCCGCCTCTTGCCCAGTGAACGCTGGAGATAGACACCAGCAACCCCCGCGACCCCATGAGGGAGAAGCGGTTTGGAAAATGGAAGGATGGATGGATATATAGATATAGATAGATAGGTTTGGGTGACCAAGTTTAGACCAGAAAGTTGTGTTTGTTTAAAATCTAGACTAAACATCTAGGTGTAAATCCCAGCTCTAAACAGACGTATCAGGGACTCCTGTGTAAATAAACTGTAAGTGTAGCTTCGGCATTAGGATCGTGTGTGCTGCTCACTGGGCTTCAGCTTTTTGAAGGCCTGCTGTTAATCCAGCAGCAGACAGCAACTGGCCCTCTGCTGACCGTCCTCCTGGGTCTGTCTGAAGCTGTTTGCCTGACAGCCAGCTGAACCGACATGTTTCACACATTTACTGCCTACACTGCAGCAAGCGTGCTCCTTATAGATAGAAGCGGATCCACATTTTAAAACACACACATATAATTCACATTTATCGGCTGGCCGAGATACCGGCCCATCTCTTTCTCTTTACGTCCCAAAGAGTTGAATCGGCAGGAAATGGGCCAACTGTCTGTCAGCCAGCAGAGAAGGGAATGATGGGAAAGAAGCAGCCAGCAGGTCTCTGCCACACTTCTCAGCATGTCTCTGCTCATGATCAGCTTTTAATTCAGATTGAGGGTGTGTCACCCTTCATCACGCTAGGAAACCCAAAAAAGTCCAGCCACCGGTGAGATGATCTGATCACCTGGCCTCACACACAGCTTCCAGCACCATGCAGCGCTGAGTCTGCTTCACCAACAGGATGACTGTACGTTACAATAAGGTTAGCATTTTACAGCCTCCCCCCCTCATCACTAATTATTCAGTATTACAAAGGCAAACATGAGGGATGTTCTACTACAATCCCACGTGACAAAGAACAGCTTTGTGGGAGCAGATGGAGCAGCGAGAACTCTGAGAACCGGCTCTAGAACTGACTGGATCAATGAAATGGATTCCCCTGCTAATTGACTTATCTGAGCCAGCGGCTGCAGAGCCACCAGACATCATCTGGAGGCAGCTTCTTCTGCAGGACCACCCCCACGACCCCCTGCTTTCAGCGTCTCTGGACACAGAAAGCAGCAGCAAGGAGGGCAGAATCTACTGATGGCCCCAACTTCCCAATCCATCCATGCACCTCCATCACCAGCAGCTCCCCCTGCAGCTGTCTCATTTCACATCAGTTCAATTAGCACAGTGTGTGTGTTTACAGAAAGGAGAAGACCCCCCCCCCCCCCCCCACACACACACACACACACACACACACACACACACACACAGGACTGAAGCTGCATGCTGGACAGCCTTTCTTTCTGACATTTTCAGCTGCTCCTCTGATGTCACTCCTCCATGACTGCAGCTCCTCCTGCAGAGACCCCCTCTGGCATCAGCTCCTCCTGCAGAGACCCCCTCTGGCATCAGCTCCTCCTGCAGAGACCCCCTCTGGCATCAGCTCCCACCGACACAACCCAACACACGCCGTCCACGTTTCCCTGCGTGCGTGGGGAGGCTCCAGGAGCAGATTATTAGCCGTGTTATTGTGGGGGAGCTGAGCCACCTCCCTCCCTCCCGGTGCCCGGAGCGCCTTTCTGCACCTCGCTGCTGCTGCTCTCCGGTCCCGCCGCTCCATCAGGACAACATCCCCCGGTTCGGATGCATGTTCTGGGCCGGATTGTGGCTGATGTGCAGCAGCATGGCTCCTTACCTGTTTTGTAGAAGGCATCGGTATCGGGGTCGCTGGGCGCCTCCTCGGCCGCTTCTGCGGGGTTCATGCCGGATCCGGTTCAATACAATCCACCGATAAAGAAAGAGAGAAAGAGAGAGAGAGAGGGAGGGAGAGAGAGAGGGAGGCCGCCTCGCTAAGCTTCACATGTCCTCCGTGTTCACCTCTGCCTCCATCAGCCCCGCTGGGCTCATTTCTTTCCGTCACCCTGTCGGATTGTTTGCTGTTTCTGGGCTGGCTTGGTTCCTCTCTATTGTTCCCGGTCCAAGCTCCCTCTGCTGTCCGCCTGGCTCCGTGAGCCTCCCCTCCCTCCTCCTCCTCCTGATCCCCTCCCCTTCTGCTCCCTCTCTCTGCCGCTGCCTTTCCTTTTCCACTGACCTTTGTTGGCACCGCAGCTTCTATGCTCTTTAGGAAACAGTTTAATTACAGTTAACCAACAGCCTGAGACTAGATGATGATGATGATGATGATGATGATGATGATGATGATGATGATGATGATGATGATGATGATGATGATGATGATCTCTGCTCCATCCCGGTTGGAACACAAAGCCATGTAAAAGTAAGTCAGAATTAGTCCTTTGCAAAAGAAATGGGAATCTTTATTATTTATTTACAATTTGTAAAGTGAATCTCAGGTTTTGGTTTATTACGTCAGGATTTTGAGCGATAGACCAACAGAGTGTAGTGCAAAGCTGGGATTGACTGATTATTTCAAACGTAACTGGAAAATAAAAAGTAGGCCCAAACCGGGTAGAAGAAGTATAAACTGTGAAGTTGATTCAAACTGATATGGTTTTCGAAAGCCTTCACGTAAATAAAACAATAAATGTATAAATTTGTCTGCATATATGTTGGGCTCCACTAACTCTGTAACTTTAACTGTTAAAGCTGGCCAGGCAGACTGATAATGTGTAGCACTGTCCGTTCTGCACATCATCAATCTGGGTCTGCTCCTATCACTCTGTCTGAGGAAAAGAGGGACATTCAGCAGAACTCTGTGAGCTGATTGGTGAAGCGCCACCTAGTGTCCTCCTACCACAGGCTGCTTTCAGCTGATCACCGTAGCAGTTTAGAAATGTAAGCAGCTGCTATGAGAAACCACAACAAGGTAAGCTAGTCAAGGCTCTTCTTGCTGTTCTACTTTCAAAGGTGAAATCATGGATTCTGACCAAACAGACGTGATAGCAGCAGCTACGCCTACGTCCTCCCACGCCGCCATGTTTATGTTGGTCCGGCTGTGGCCTCAGCAGCTCTTGCTTTTGTCACAGCGGTATGTCCCGCCTTAAACCATAATACTGTAACGTGATTGGTCCGAACCGTTTTTGGTTCGGTCACAAACGGTTGAAGCGGGATTGGCTTATCCGTGCAAAGGAGAAAACACAAATAGGGAATTTAGCTTACAGGCAAAGTCCCACTCTGTTACCCCTAAATAAATCCCAGTGCAAATATCTGTCTTCTTGGAGATCATGGCTGTGCAGTCAGCATCATGGAGAAGAAGGAACACAGCAGACAACCAGGGAGAAGGCTGAGGAGATGCTCAGGTTCTGAAAGCACACACCAGGCTTTGAAGGTCTGTTCACCTGAGGAAAGTCGATGAGCGAATTCATCCGTTGTTGCATGAAATGTAGCAAGTTACATAGTAATATCTCTGTTGTCTACATGATGTTCAAATCACAATCAGAGTTAGTGTTAAACAGTTAGGAAGCAGGTAAAGCACTGATTGGTTCCAACAGGCATCTGCACGCCTGACGTTCCAGGCAATTACATGATCCAACCCCTGCACCTCATTATGTGAGCACCATG
Source organism: Fundulus heteroclitus (assembly GCF_011125445.2). Taxonomy (NCBI): domain Eukaryota; kingdom Metazoa; phylum Chordata; class Actinopteri; order Cyprinodontiformes; family Fundulidae; genus Fundulus; species Fundulus heteroclitus. The sequence goes on from NC_046367.1 coordinate 802,283, forward strand.
TGACCCATGTCAAACTCCATCACATGCTGCTATGCAGCATAATCCATCTATGGGGCGTCCTGTTTGTCCAGCCATGCTCATCCACTATTTTGGTGCTGCAGCAACTGCCTGTAAACCTACTGCTCCACCTGTGATGCCCCCACTTATTGCCACCGTTCCATACATACCGGCTCCTTGTAAATCCTGTCATCTCCTCTGGAGCGCTTCGTGAGGAAGCACCTCTCCTCACCAAACCTCTCCTGCTTGTGCTCTCTTCTCTGTATGTGCTAGATGCATACATAACTGGCTTTATGATAGCAGGATTTCTGCTGATTGGAGCTGGCTGATACCTGGTATACCGGCAAATTCAGAAGATCTCAGCAGCAGTTCTGGCCTTGGTGAGGCTTGGTAAGGAGTGTGTGAGGGTTTAAATCGAGCTGTGATCACCAAACCCAAAAAGCTGGATGCGATCCTGGCGCAGCATGGCATGCTGTGGTCTGAACTCAGTGGTGCAACGCCAAAGAGCCCAGGTAAGCTCAAAAGACCACCAAATCCAGACTCTTGTAGTTCAGAGGTTAGTACTGGTAGATGTTCATATGACACCGATGAAGTAGCTCTCAGTTTCAAAAAGGTTGGTGACCCCTGATGTAATTCAACCCAAACTAAATGAAAAAGTGCATGAGCAGGACTAGCAGCACCCTGTACCCTCTCTGTCTCTGTGCTTTGTACTGTTGCAACTAAGTCATTGCCTTCCAAACCATTGCATCACAAACTGTCCACCATTGGGTCAGCGGTATGTAAATAATCTTGGTAGATCTTTGCAAAGTGAGTGTGAGCTCGTTCAGAGGGTTCGGATACTGCTGTATCTTAAAAAGTTGTATATCTCACACTAAAAACCCTCTCTGTCATGATTTGCTCACAAATCTATGGATCATTATCAAATTCCACTCTCTAACTGTGCGATGTTGCCACCTAGTGGAGAACATAGCTCCTAACAGCTGGGTTGTTGGGCAGGTTTTGCTGTTCTTTCCACCGCTAGAGGGTCTGACTGTGCTTGTGTGTCTCTGGTGGTATCAGTTGTGATAGGTGTGTGTGTGTGTGTGTGTGTGTGTGTGTGTGTGTGTGTGTGTGTGTGTGTGTGTGTGTGTAGTGTGTGTTTTTTATTAACATCATAAAACATAAACAGGAATAATATTTACAATACACAGACAATGACCAACAGCAAAACATTGACGATTACTTACATGCGTACATACAAACATACAACACCCTACCCATTCACACTATTTCTTAACAGAAATCAAATAGCGTTAAAATGAAGTCACATCCATATTAAACATATTGGCATAACTAACAATATGTTAATTTTAAAAAGAGAAAAAGAAAGAAAGAAAGAAAGAAAGAAAGAAAGAAAGAAAGAAAGAAAGAAAGAAAGAAAGAAAGAAAGAAGAATCACATACAAATACAAATAATTATATAGATTACAGATTGTTCCCACTTATCCATGAAATTAAACTGGACCACCTTTTATTATAATGGATTTCTTCACTTTTAGGTTGCACAGTGCATTCCTCGACTTCATAATAATGTTCAATGTAGTGTAAAAAAATAAATATATTCATGGATGCAGAATCTTGTCCTTTAAATATATATATTTTTTACCCTAAATAATAATAATCATTAATGTATTTATTTCAATGTGATTCGCCAACAAACCCAAGGAGAACTGATGGCAGACATAATTGCCAATTTACTTTCTTAAAATAATCTGCACATATCCCCAAAAGGCAGCATTGCCAAAACAAATGATCTACAGATTCTGGCTCTGCTAAACAAAAGCTGCACTTTTCAGACTTTACCAGGCCCTAAATCAAATTTTCAACATCTTATTTCCTTGCATCCATTTATAATTTTGCAGCACAGCTTAACAGATGAACAATATAGTGCATGTGTTTCCAGTTTCTCCTCAAGGCAGCAGTCAGCTGTGGAGAGAGCAAAAGCTGCCATCGGTTTTAATGACCTGGTTATACTCCACCAGTTTCCCATCTTCTCCAATAATATCATCTAGGAATAGAATTCCACTTTCAATAGCTTTTTCCCAAAATAGGGGTTTCCCTTCAATCAAAATATTACAATTAAGCCAAATAATTTGTTTCCATATTTAATTGTGGTTTTTGGAATTGGTAGATTAAAAATAAAACCAACTCTCTAGAACCTCTTTCAAAAACTGAAAGAACTGAAAGAACCATCTGTTATGAGATCCAGTAAATGGGATATATGAATCTTCCCTCATTGCAAATACATAAATAATCCTTTTGAAAATATACCGTTATTTTGCCTGAATAAAATAGTTATAAACCAATCAGGACTTTTATAAAAATCTTTTGAACAAGAGAGGCTTTTAAAGAAAGCAAAATGCTGCCAAGTTTAGCAGTTCAAAACCTTCTGCCTCATAAACAGGATTTTTCCCCATATATCTTAAAGAAGTTTCTGGGTGGAGAAGTAAGTCACTGAAATAAAGAAATAAATATTAATCACTTAATTAACACTATTTTCACTTTCACAAAGTTAATTATGAGACCTTCTAAGGTTGTAATATAATTTTTTTCAGTTTTATTTTATAATTAACTTTGACATCTTCCAAATGTTCTGTAATTTCAAAACCTAGAATATTTACTGGACCAGTTGTCCGATCTAAGGATGGATTACTCTGCATCTTAAAACTGGTTCCTTTTAAACTGTCAATTCTGAGAACTTTGTATTTATCATAATTTAGTTTCAACCCAGAATAAGCAGAAAATCTTTCTAAGAGTTTTACTAAACTGTGGAGTCTTTTAAGCTGATCAGAAAACAGGTGTCATCCACATACATAGACATTTTCAGCCCTTCAATATTTCTATTTAATCTTACTTACTGGTCTGACGTTCTGTTAACTGTGACATCATCCAGAGAAGACGGCTCACCCACTACTACCATCTAATATAGAACAGATTACTAGATCAATGTGTGCTTCTGTGCTTTTTTGTCTCTCTTGTTGTGTCTCTGCTCTGTCTTCTGTAACCCCAGTGGGTCGAGGCAGATGACCGTTCATACTGAGCCCGGTTCTGCCGGAGGTTTTCCTTCCCGTTAATGGGGAGTTTTTCTTCCCACTGTCGCTTCATGCTTGCTCAGTATGAGGGATTGCAGCAAAGCCATGTACAATGCAGACGACTCTTCCTGTGGCTCTACGCTTCCCCAGGAGTGAATGCTGCTTGTCGGGACTTTGATGCAATCAACTGGTTTCCTTATATAGGACATTTTTGACCAATCTGTATAATCTGACCCAATCTGTATAATATGATTGAACTTGACTTTGTAAAGTGCCTTGAGATGACATGTATCATGAATTGGTGCTATATAAATAAAATTGAATTGAATTGAATTGAACTTTTATGGCCAAAATTTCCATGGCAATTATTAATAAATATGGTACGAGAGGGCAGCCATGTTTTACCATTGAAACTGGATTAGAGATGTGACCATTATTAATTATTTTACATCATTTATCATTATTTCTGACTTAAACCCAGTTAATCAGCGAGTCACCAAAGAAAGAAAAAATCAAGACAATTAAGAAATAAAATTTAGATTGGTTTTACGAAACACCTTTTCTAAATCAGCAATAAAAATCAATCCGTTTCTACCATGAGTTCCATAACTTTAAATTACCTCCAGTAATTGTCTAATATTATTTCTGATATAGCTACTTTTTTACAAATGACCGATAGGTCATAATGTATAATACCTGACAGAACACATTAAGTCTTTGTGCAATACATTTTGCAAGTATCTTTGTTTCATAGCATTGAAGCATGATTGGCCTCCAATTTTTAATCATCTCTGGATTTTTAGATTGACCTCCAGCTTCTCCTTCAAAGCAATGAGATAATTCCTTCTTTTAGGGTCTCTGTATTAGGAGTAGTTAAAAGATGACAACATAGGCTGTTTCAAGGTATCAAAAAAAGTCTGGTAGATCTCAACTGGCATACCATCAACACCAGATGTTTTTCCTGTGTGAAATGATCAAACTGCTTCACTCAGCTCTTCCACTGACATTAATCCCTCACACGTCTGTTCTGTGACTTCCTCAATTTTACATTACAGGTATTTGGGAAAATATTTAGAATCAACTGAAGGTAAACTTTCACTCAATATTCTGTTAAAATATGTCTGTAGTTCAGTCCGGGGTGTCTGGTTAGCAACTCCAGCAGTCTGTGTGTGAGTAGGGGATGGTGAGCTTGTCAGTCCATCAGGCCATCACAGGCCAACACAGAGACACACCGCGCCAAAAACAATGCAGTACATTCACGTATCAACAGAATAGAAGCAACTCAACTGATTTACTGTGAAATCTACCAAATGAACATGAAACCTGTCAGCAGCACCAACTGAAAATCACCTACTCTGAGCAACAACTTCATGTTGCTCGTTGTCCAGTCAGCCTGTTGCCATTTAGAACTTCAAAAAGATCGGATATCAGTGATGGAAGAATGGAAAATATACCGATCTGGTTCATCCTGGCACTGACAGCTCATTAAAGTACTTCAGCTACAGAACACAGAGGGATGTCATCGTGGAGATGGATGGAACTATGGTCTCTTTTGATGTGACAACACATGTTTCCCTGTTGATGAAGCGGTGGACGTGGTCTGTGCAAGGTCTGAATCAGACACCACCCTTAGCAGAACCACTGTTACCACAGAACAACGGCTCCAACTCTTAAAACTGTGCCTGCGGACCGGTCAACCTTACTACGGGTATGGGCTCTATATTATAGGCAGATACATGGGTGTTTATGGGATCTCCAGTTTCTCCTATTGTTGCAAACCTCTACATAGAGAAAGTAGAAAAGAGATTTTTAACGTCCTTTTCAGGGACACCCCAAAGCTATTGGTTCAGATATGTTCATAACACCTGGGTTAAAATTAAATCTCAGGTAGTTCAAAATTTCACTGCTTGCATCAATTCTGCGGATAAATGTATAAAGTTCATATGAGAGGACTCCAGCCAGCCACTGGGTGAAAAGGAGGACCCCGAATTCAGACCCAGACCCGTAGTCATCTTCCATGTTACAGGAGTTTCAGAGAAACTGAAACGTCTATTTTCTAAACATGACGTCCCAGTCACTCATCTACAGGCCAGTGGTCACGCTTTAAGGGATGAAGATGATCTCATCCTGGATGGACAGGGGTGGAGGCCTCTGGGTCCACCTGTCCCCCTCAGTGCTGTTAATGTGAGCATGGCTCAGCCTCCTGGGAACTGATGGTCCTCTTTTGCATGGGAACAACCCATTATAGATCGTCACACCATGCAAAGGTACTGCTGATAAGCTTTGGTTTACCTGAAACTCGTCAGACTGAACAAGTCTCTCAGAGAAGAGACGAAATGTTTCAACAAAGAAGAACCCTATCCAATTTCGTTTTTTTCTTTATTTGCAATTTTCTACCTGGATTATTGAGATGTATCATGTAGACATCATCAAGATGTGGTTCCTGATGAAAATAGTACAATGCCCCCAGATTGAATATTATGCAGACACTGTGCGGCTTTTCTGACATTTTGGAATTTTTTACCACTATGTTGAAATGCCAGAACTTCAAAATGGGAGGTAAAAATTTCATTTCCCAACCAATGATTCACTGTTATTGGTCAAACATGTCACCTTGTTGTGTGAAAGCATTATTAGAGCTGAGGCTTAATTCAATTCAGCTCATTTATATAGTGCATGTTCAAAACACAGGTTGTCTCCAGACACTTTATAAAAAGTTCTCTATTCCATCTCCAACTAAATCAGTTCTTTGGAAATTAGAAAAGTGAACAGTAAGGGTCTCTTCTGATTGATACTGTTTTCTCTACAAAGCATCTACATATGAGATATGGCAGCAGAACCCGCAGTCTAAAGAGGTATCTGTTGGATATCTGCACACATTAGCTTATTCATTCTAAAGTTTAATTATGTTAGATTAAAAACATCAGGATCCCAAGAAATTCTTGTTGTTGTAAGGAAACAATGCTAACAAGTTTGCCAATCTGCAGTCATTTTTACTTTAATCAATTCTAATTGTAGAGCACTGGGTAACATTTAATCAAATTGTGTGTACCTTATTGTAAAGTGTTACCGAGCACTGTCTCACAGTAAATGTTATATTAAGGCATGTTTTTTTCCCCCTTGTCATATCCAGCATCATACCACACAGAATGGGGCTCTGGCTGTCATAGTTATAACAAATATATTTGCTTTAATGAAAGCTTTATACCAATACATCCTCCCTTGACGCACAAACTTCGATAGACTAAAAGAAAAGGCGAAAGGACAGAGACACAAAGAAAACATTTTCAAAAATGACACAACTAGACCACCAAATCATCCTCCTATGGCCACCATGAGGCAGCTGGGGAAAGGCAACGGCGAAAAGCTGCAAAGAGACAAAACTAACACAGAACACATAGACAGCAACAACACCAGCAGCAAGAATAAACTGTTGAGACTAATGGAGAGAACACCGGTATGTGCAGAAGTGTGTGAACATGTGGGGCAGGTCTCAAATGAATTGTTCCAAGCCAGGAATGGTTGGAGTGGGTCAGAGAGCACGAGCCCCATCCACAGTTCACTCCCTCCCCATCCCTAACCTGTGGCTTCCCTAACTTTTCCCTTCTCTCAGTGTTTGTTTAGGGGCTCTGTATGTAGCATCCATCCATCCATAATCCACACCTGCTTATCTGAGCAGGTTTTCAGAGACCTCCAGCGATCAAAGCTCAGTTACTTTGAATAAAATTATTTGTGGCTTCCTTGGTTTGTAATATTTTGTTCAAGCTGCTGTTGTGAAGTGTTGATGGAGGTAAGTCCAGCTGTTTAGAGATGAATCTTGCTGGAAGTCTGACCATACGGCTCATTCCCAGACTAAACCCTGTCAGAAGGGGGTCAGCAAGGAGCAAGCAGCAGATAAAATCAGCTTTTCCAGGTTTTATGACTGATATTTAATCCTTTAAATTTAACTTCTTTTCTTCACTTTTGTTTGTAGCACTTTGGATACATAGAATGCATTGTAAATAATACTCATCACTATTATCAAAGTTGTTCTTTATTATTATCATCAGGGTTGAGTGGTGGGCTAGTGGTTAGAGCATTGTGCTTGTGTCCCAGAGGGTTCTGGGTTCAGCTCCCACAGACTGCCACTCTGGGCCCCTAAGCAAGACCCCCCAGATTGCTCCCTGGGTGCTGCACAGTGGCAGCCCACTGGTCCCCAAGGGGATGGATTAAATGCAGAGAACACATTTCATTGGAATGTATGTTGCCTTGACAACCAATACTATTATTATTAATATTACCTCCAACTCCATTGCTCAGAACTTCATCCTTCTTTCATGGCAGGTCGCAAATTGCCAATAGCACACCCAATTTCCTCATTTAAATGGGGTGGACCAAAGTTTGCAGACTGCAAACTTTGAAGATCACCAGCAAGGCGGCCACTTGATGCATGCACCTTTTTTTTCTTTGCCCACACAATTTAGCATTCCTAATTTGGCATCTTTAAAGATTAGGCCCAAAGTGTTTGGCAGTGTGATGTGCTCTATAGCCAGAGAGGGGATATCTTAGACCAGGAGAGCCCCCCCAAAATTAAGCCAGGGGGCTAGAGCAAGGCACCCCGCTCCCTGGCACATGCAAAAAGTTAGTTGGGCTCAAAGTGGCCAAGGCCCAGGGAGCCACAGTGCACCCGGTACTGGAACCACCGGACCAGCGCCACCTCTCAGGTGCAGACATGTCCCCCACCAGGAGACCCCTGAGCACCTGAAAGTGAACTAAAATCAGTTAATTCAACATTTAAAAAGGGGACATTTAAACCTTTGCATGGGGCTAGGTTGGTTTGGCTAGCCTTTTTCCTCATTATTTGAAAGCAGGTTTTTGTATTTACTCTGGTTATTTAAGGCAAATCTCAAAGTTATTAGTTTGATGAGCTGAAACGTTTAAGTGCAACCAAAAAAAGCAAAACCAGAAGAAATCTGTAAGGGGATAAATAGTTTTATCTAGCAGAAGACATTGTCTTTCATTTACCTGAGATTGACTGCAGGGGCAGCAAATGTTTGAAATAAAGCTTCATACAGTTTCCTGATAATCATCCAGCTCAACCTGTGGATGAGCTGTTGGGGTTTAACCCTTTTAGAGTGAAAGGGCAAACTGTTTGTGCATGGCACTGTGGATTTTCTGAACAAGTACAATTTGAGCTGTTCTCTTCTGGATTACTTAAAAAGGCCGCTCATGTCTTTGCAGTAGCTGAACCAAAGACCTGTAAAAGCCATTCCAGACTTCAGAGTGAAGCAGGAATTACTGGTACTCTCTCAGATTTGCATTTGTGCTACTGATGCAGATGGAGAGGAATTAGGGTGCTGTCTCATATTGGACCACTAGGTGTCAGTAAATGTTGCACACTGCTCCTTGAAGACATGAAGGTCAGTTAGTGTAGAAAATGTCCAGAAAGTTTCTTCAGATGACATGATTAACGTCTATGGAGGAGATGATTCACTTGTTCCTGCTGCAGCCCCTCGCCTGCTGCTTCAGAGGAGCTCTAATTGGTGACTTATTGTCTAAATATGTCTGCAGTCTACAGCTCACGTCTCCACGCTGAGTGTTGGATCTTCAGCGCCTTCCCTCAAGCACACACAGTCTGTGCAGTAACTCATGTTTTTAGACTAAAATAGGCCGAGCTGAGCACCCATCCCCAAACAGCACACAGCTCTGTCCCGCAAACGGGCTCCTCTGCCCTCAGGACACCCAGTTTGGCATCTCCACTTAATTTTTATGACATCTCCCTTCCAATCTACAGACTTATTTCATTTATGATTATCTTTGTTTGGAAAAAAAAAAATAAGCACAATGATTTCATCTGTGAATATGTGTGTAGAATATAAATGCAGTGTATCTGAGAGGCGGGTTTATTCATCCATATTGTTCTCTTTTCTTTTGCATCTCTCTGCCCTGTTTCTTTGTTGTTACAACAGGGTGTCTGTTGCCTATTTCATGCTTTCCTCCTCAAAAACCATTCCAACTTTAAGCAAAGCTAAACAGTATGAGGGCATTCACCTGCATGAACGTTGAAAGGAAACAGAGTTCAGATTATTCTTTGCTCCTAACTCTTGCTCAGATCCCCCAGCAGTTCCTGTTTCTCTGTCGGAGCCGGCAAAGCAAAGAGAAGTAAGCAGCTGCATGGGGCCTGTACCACCAAGACCACTAAGGATGCTATTAATATTACGTTTTAGTATGCAGATGGCATTGGTTGTAATCCCATGAACCAACACCTGTGATCCTTGATAGTTACAAGATTTCATGCAATTTACTTTAAAACCTTTTTTATTCAGCAAAATATTGAGCTCTTTACTTCCTGTTCATTTACATGATTTGTTGCATTATATAATAAATTATCTGTTTTTAATGGCAAGCAGAAATTAAGTAAAGATTCCTAATTTGAATATAGCACATAGAAAGTTGGGTATTTAGTATGCAAAATAGAAAAATAATTGAAAACTGGGAACAACACGAGTGCGAAACGGTCACAAAGTGGTTCCAATGCAGGCCGTGGTACATGTGGATTGTACATTAAGCTGCCTTTATGGCACTGTCACTAGCTTGAGAAGTTTGATACTATATTTAGCAACTTTTCAGATCAATCTATAAAGATGTTTTTAATTTTACTGGTGTTCTTGTAGATCTTTGGACTTCCAAGGATGCACAAATTGTTCTCACTCTTCTCAACTAATAGCGGGTGCTAACCCTAGCCAAGATGTTTCACAGCAGGAGTTATATACCATAGCACAATGAGGACAGACCCTGTAGGAGTTTTAGGAATAATCAAATATGTTCTAAATGCGACAATCCCATCTATTTCCCATATAGTCTAAGGTCACGTTCTGGCTTGGCTGACTATATTTGGCTCTGCACCTATAATCAGGTTCATTAGCTGTAGCTGCGCTCCTCTGCTGTTGTGTAAATAACTTCATTCCATCCATCTGTTCCCTGCCTCCACATACTGGCCTTCCATAGTCAGCTGCCAACCTCATCAACTTCTGTTTTCTAGGCACTGACCTGGGGTCTCATTTATAAAAGAAGCCATGGTATCAATACTAAAAGTGTGCTATGCCAATAAGATTCAGATTCATAAACCCATTCACATGCACAACAGCACCCAATTTTCCCCTCATAGATCACAGCTGCACCTGAATGTTGTGCCCTCTACACACCCAGATTCAACCATAAATGGTCAATGCAAAGCGCCTCATGAATGTTAATGTGGATTAAAAATGGGTCAGCTGATCGTTTTTCTTCGTCATGGTAAAATGGCGACCACAGAAAAAAACAAGAAAGAAACTTTGGAAAAATTTCACAGGGAGGCATTTGTCAAATTTGTGAATCAGAAGTAAAAGCATATTTGTTGCCCATATTTCAAAAATGTGTTAAATAATTAAACCTGTTTGCTCTTTTAAACGTTGGATGACAGCCATACTCTGTTCTCCTCTGAGGCTGTGCATTCAGAACAGCATTCAGAGGAGGAATGGAGACCAGGAGGAGGAAGAGGTTTCCCCCATGATGAGAAAGATGATAACGAGCCAATGCCAATGCAGCCACCTCGCAGCATTACGCACAAGTATGTTAGACTGTTTACAGCAAGAAAGTAATCTGTTAATCTGTAGTAGGCATCACCGTGGTGATCATTGGGAGAGGAATGTGATGGTAGAAAATACAGATGAAATATTGTGTGGACTTTTATTTAAGATTTAAGTTGGCTAATGGGCATACATTTTATTTATTTGAAAGGTGTCCTGGTTTTTACTGATTTGACCCATATGCAGAACACACTCAGGAGACAGGGAAAAAGTCTGAGAAGTTTACTTGACTAGTTGAGTAATCAATCTGGAACCCGGAACCAGGATACAGAACGGGTCTTCAATTGCACACAGGAGAGGACAGGTGGGGTTAATGAATGTGTTGATGGGTGACAGAATATTGTTTGGGGCTTTGGTTACTTTAGAAGTGACGGTAACCGCCAGGGAGGAATGAGTGGGGGCTGGGAGTCTGATCCGGGTGAGGCTTGTATGATGAACACGATGGAGGGTGAGCAGGGTTCTAGCACTGGTGAGTCCAAGGACACAGGAGGCCACACGCTACCAGCCAAGAGCTGCAGCCCAAGGAAACAACTTCAATTGGTGTGGGATAACTGTGGAACCAGGAACCGAACTGGAGCAGAATCCAGTACGCAGGAGAAACCACATTGGTTAACACTCAGGCGAAGAAGTGCTGGCAGCAGGCTCCTAATACACTCCTCTCCTGATGAGGCTTAATGGGTAGAACCTGCTGCTTCTCCCAGCCACCATACTCACTGCGTCCATCTAGTGAAGGAATAATAGACTGCACCACCCAGAGGAGACAACGTCTCCCAGACCCGACAAAAGGTCCTTTTATATAGTTAGCCTTATGTGTCACTACCGCAAGCCTGAATGACACTGCAGTTTAAATTGCTGTTGAGAAAGTCGATCTATGATTAAAGCCTGAAATGGAGTGAAATTGAACATCTGAGAGGAATTGTCATGCAGTTTGGCTGCAATTCACCACTTTACCATCTGCGCCGCCTATTTCTCCTGTCTCCAAAATGTATGCATGCTAAGACTGGTCATGAGGACTGCACATTTTCCCAACAAGTTTTAAAAAAATATATATATACATCACAATTTTTGTGTGGAAAATGACGTATGCCTGTTTCAGGCCCCAATTTTGCACATGCAAGCTTTATAAATGAGACCCCTGGTCTGGTTTCTTCACCAAGCCCGTCAGACCTGTTGTGTATGATGCCTGCCTGCCTGCCTCACGGAACTGATTCCTGCTTCAGCACTTCTGCTGTGAGCAGCCAGCTATCAACATCACCCGGCTCCTGCTTAACCTTGCTTGAGCTTTTGTCTGCCTGCAAGAAAGCTTTATTATGTTTATTAAGAAACCTTTTACAGCACAACACAATGTCTGGTTCTCTGTCAGGTGTTACAAAGGAGTGCAAGAAGGAAGGCTTTTCTTCCTCAGTAACCTTCCAGGCCTGGCAAACATCTCCAAACTTCTTGTCCCCACACAGGACATGTCCGGGCAAATCAGAGTTAGGTCTGCTGTCTTAACCTCATCATCAGTAACAGGAAGAAGGAGTCCTGCCTGCCAAAAACAGTTTTGTTTATTTTTGTCAGCCTTTACAGGGAAGCAAAACCCAGACGGAGCTGAAAAGCCGACAGAAGGACCCACTGGTGAGTGCTGAGGAGAACCTGCTTAAATCGGACTGCAACGGGGTCAGAGAACGTGGCAGGGACCAGGCCTCCGATCCTGCCTCCACATGCTGCTGCAGAGCTAAACACTAGCCTGCCAAGAACAAACCAACGATTCTCCCTGCTTTTCAGTGCTCCTTCCTCGGATGGCCAAAGTGGACAGAACTCACACGAGGCAAAAGACAAGTTTGGATAGAGAAACCTGAGGGAGAAGTTAAAAGTGTTTATTGGGAAATATTTTGTAAATCGTTGTGCATATGGTGCCTTTAAAACAAAGGGATAACTAGATTATTTAGACTCATTGCTAGCATTCGATACTATGTCATTACCGAGTGTGTTTTATGGTTATAACAAAGGTTATCTCCACAAGGGTTTCATACATTGATAGGACATTAATGTTTACGTTATCCAGCCCACTCACTATGACTAAAAAAAAGCTGAAATCTTTAAAGTTAATGCCGGAAACCCGTTAGGCAAAATGCTATTAGCTTCTGTTAACATCCAGTTCCGGAAATTCAAAAGGAGCTCATTTTAAAGCATAAAGCCTAATTGTTCTACTCCGCCGTCGTTAGATAGTGCTATGAGCCTTATTCCCGCATTAATATGGAATTTTGACAACTTTAGACTTTACCCGATCTAGTGACCCCTAGCGCCCTGTGGTAGAATCGCATAAACAAAGGCAAGCGATCCTAAGGTAATCATTTTACTGAGCAAATCATTCCTCAAAATATTATTCCCTCAAATAATGTTTTTTGTAACTGAGGCTTTGCATTGTGAATGGGTTGAAACACATGTCAAATGTTGTTCTGAATTAGTTAAGCTAATTTAACCACAATTCATTCTTTAAGGTGAATTTAAGTTCTTTAACCTAAACAAATTATTATTTCATCAAATAATGTTTAACTTAACTCAGGATTTGCATTGTGAATGGATTTAAACACATGCCAATTTTTTTTTTTTTTACTCAATTCCATGCTTTTTGTATCAGATCTGCAGTGAACAAGGATTCACTGGATTATTCTGATTATGATCAACCACTTTTGTTTTTGTCTTTTGTTTGTTTTTGCATGTAAATAGTTCCTTAGCTTCTTTTTATCTTCATTTTGCTTAGTAGTTTAGTTAAGTTTCACAGCCTAGTAGAAAGGATTTGTTGATCAAAATATTGTGTTAATTCAGATAATTGCTGTTAAAAGATCGCTAGTGCTCGAATTAATCCCTTTCAACCATTGTCCTGATATCAGCTTAAGAGCTGATCATCACCAGACAATACTTAACGGACAGAGAGTTATTTATGAAACATTAAGTAACTTTAAACAGTGTATAATTGCACAGCAGTGGTGAATTATTTATTTTTTTAGATAGACACCGGATCAGTATATACACAGATACTATATACAAGCAGACACAACAGACATAGTATTTTTACACTTTTTATATTTACATAAACGAAGTCAGTCGATTGCACTTGCCTAACATACTTCCTGAGAAGCTTGAGCGTGGAAATATGTCTTAGACTTTTTAAGTTCCAAAAGTCTGATATCAGCCCCTTTTTTGAACAATATGAATTACTGTGTTGTTGCATTAATTGATCCCTCAAAGCTCCTTCAATGATACTTTCATGCCTGCACTAAATGCTGTGCAGTAATCTTAAGCCTTCATAAACAGAGCTGTGCAAGCAGACATTCCTGAGAAATTAGAGTGTGCAAATAGGCTTTAACATTAGTGGGATTGTAACAAGCAACAGGGCACACACTTCACAGCAGGGGATGATAGCCCTCACAGCTACGGGAAAGAAGCTCTTTTTGAGTCTGTTAGTTTTGGATTCGATGTTCCTGAAGCATTTACCCCATGGAAGTGGGTCAAACAGTGCATTACCCAGGTGAGTGAGATCAGTGGCAATGCGGCTGGCCCTTTTCTGGACTCGTGCAGCTTAAACCATGTCTGGATCTTGCAGACAGCATCCCACAATCCCCTGTGCTGTCCTCATCACCCATGCAAAGTCCTTCCTGTCCTTCACTTTGCAGCATACATACAGTTATGCTTAGACATAAAATGCTTGCTATGGTAGTGGAAAGTCCAGTCCATTTCAGTTTGCTGAGGAAGAAGAACCATTGTTGGTCTTTTATCACCAGGTGGGAGGTGTTTACTGTCCAGGAGATGTCGGAGGAGATGTGAATGCCCAGGAACATTACCCTGTCCACACGCTCCATGGAAAGCAGATTGGTCGAGAGAGTGAAGAGAGCACGGGGCGGAGGACACAACCCTGCAGTGTTGCAGTGTTGATGATGAGTGGGGCCAGTGTGCGTTTCCCTATCCTCACCACCTGGGGCCTGTTGGTGAGGAAGTTGCTCATCCAGGAGCAGAGAGGTGTGGATAATCCCAGGCTGTAGATCTTCAGAATGTTGTAGCTACACAGCCTGGGATTACCAGCATCCAACATTCAGTGAAGCTGAATGTTGAACATGAATCAAAAGGAGCTTTAAAGTATTTAAAGTATTAGTTTTAGACTGTGCATGGTACATTCTATTTTATTCTTTACGTCACATAGAACAGGAATGTTAATATGGTGAACAGAAACTCCTGTTAAACCAAGGCGCCCAGGAGGCATCAGTTAAATCAGTGAAGGCTCGATAAAGGAAGCATTTTAATGGGTCGTTGAATGGGAAAGTTCTCAACATCTTACTAAAGAACACTTCTTGTTCTGAATGTTCTAGCAATATGTCTGAGTTCCTTCTTCTTTCCAACTCCAATGTTAAAACACTCAGATTACCAGGAAACTGTTTAACCAGCTAATGTTAGCAGCCAACTCGATGTTTGTGCTTTTACGCTTGTGTCCAAAGAACTGAAGGATTTTGTTGTCATCTCACTGCGTATGGGGCATTTTCGTCATACAATATCTTGTGATGCAAAAGGCAATAGGGGGAGCCAGTGTAGGTGTTGTCAGTCTCAGCAGTGTAAAATGTCTGCAACAGTGCAAATATCATGTTATGACTGCGTGTGTGCAGCAGCTTCTCCTGTCTGCCAGATGCTGATCACAGAACGTCCCCCTGCAGCCGAGCAGACACTGCTGCAGCAGCCGGAGGGAAGTGAAACTCTCAGGAGAAGCCTGGATGAGTGACGCAGCACTACACGGTGAGGTGTATAGATCGCTGAGGTGAGCTTCTAGCAAAACCAAGGTGGTTGGTTTTGTTTAATGACAGCCTTCTGCAGGTCCATTCAGCCATGTTATTAGAACCTCCACAGGCAGAGCAATTCCAGGAACACCACCTTTAAAGGCAGATATCAAACATAGCAGTGTAGTAGAGATTTTAGAATCCTCTAAACATCCACCGGATTATTTAGAGCTGGGCTCCGCCGCCATAATAAGGACTCACATCTAACTTTGAAGGCTTGATAATGTAAAACGGTCTGCTGAAATATTAATGGATGGCAAGCGCTCGCATTCACGTTAATGAATTTGGACTTCAAAAAGACATAGGGATGAGAACAAGGAGTTCTCTGTGTGGTTATGGCTGGGAAGAAGACAACATAGTGGATTGGAGCTCATCAGCAAAACATCAATCTTTTAGCTTTTTCTTATCTTACTTAAGGGGTTTTTCTTATCTTCCTTGTCAGTTCAGGTTGTAGGCCATGTTCTGACAACCTTACATTATCGATTCTTACCCACCCTCTCAATGTATATAAATGTAGAAGAAAGTCTAATCTTTAGCATTTCAGTCAAGTTAGCTATGTTAGAGGATGAACACATGGGAGTTCCGAAAAAGCTATAAATTTCAGACAAATATTAGAGACGTTATTCAGCTATTGTGGTAATGATTTATTGACGCTGGAATAGTACACGTAGCACCTTTTCATATCAGGGAAAAGAGTCTCTGATAAAGAATGGAGATTCCTGCTGCTTCCTGTCATGTGAACAACAAACAGGAGCATTCTGAGATGGTGATGTTTGCTTTATGAGTGAGCAGCCCCGTGGCTGCAGCAACGCTCTTAATTCAAGAGGAGAAATTCAAAGTGGAGTGAAGAGGTCACAGTAATGACCTACAGCATCCCTGTCACCTTTTTATGTTAAGGTTCTTGCTACAAAAGGTTTTGACTTTACAATATGCAGCCAACTTACACAAAGGTCTGTTGTATGGCACTGATTTCATCATGACCATTTTTACAAATACAAAATGAACAATGAATCAAATAAATGTTTAATATATATATATATATATATATATATATATATATATATATATATATATATATATATATAAACAACTGTGCTTGAAATGAGACTCAACATAAAATTATTTACATTTACATACCAGTAATTGCTTAATATACACATCTTTTTCACATTGTTAGAATTTCACATTATATTATATATAGCAAAATGACTTGTTAACATCCACACATGTATTCCACCTTCTCAGCAACAACAGTAATACATGTCCTTATTTCAATGACTACATGGAAATCTCTTTAAAGCGTCTTTCTCTAGTTTGAATAATTCTCCTCAGCATCATGGTCCAGTCATTTCCCTGTGTACAGGAGACATTCATAACTGTTTCCCTCCACCAGTGATCTACAGCCCAGACATTGATCCACACTGTAGAAAAAGATAAAGGCCTTTTCCCCCTTAATGTCTAACATTAAGACCTTTCCTGTTTTAGGTCGGTTAGGATTACCAAAAACGCTCCTGTGTGTAAAATGCAAGAATAATAAGAAGGATACAGTGGTGTCAAAAGGTATTTATCCCCTTCCTGATTTTTTTTTCTTGCATGTTTGTCATACTTCACTGCTTCATAACATCAATAAAATTTAAATATTACAGCAAAATGCATGTTTTAAAGAAAGATTTTTATTATTAAGGGGAAACGGTCAAACCCTACACGGCCTTGTGACTGCTGCTATAGGCTTAGGCTGCTGGAGGACTATATTTCTCACCCTGCTGAGTTCTCCTACTGTTCTCCAATTTGCACTTTGTTGTTATTTCATCTTTTACCTTTTTGTTTACCTTTTTCTTCTCCCTTCATAGTAGGTACACCCGATTCGGTGTTCTGTTAGCTGTGACATCATCCAGGGAAGACAGATCACCCGCTATTACCATCTAATATAGAACAGATTACCGGATCAATGTGTGCTTCTGTGCTTTCTGTGTCTTTTTTTATGTCTCTGCTCTGTCTTCTCTAACCCCCAGTCAGTTGAGGCTGATGACCGTTCTGCTGGAGGTTCTCCTCCCTGTTAAAGGGGAGTTTTCCTCTCCACTGTCGCTTCATGCATGCTCAGTATGAGGGATTGCTGCAAAGCCATCAACAATGCAGACGACTGTCCACTGTGGCTCTACGCTCTTTCAGGAGGAGTGAATGCTGCTTGGAGAGACTTGATGCAACCTGCTGGGTTTCCTTAGAGAGGAAACTTTCGGACCAATCTGTCTTATTTGATTGAATTTGACTTTGTAAAGTGCCTTGAGATGACATGTATCCTCAATTGGCGCTATATAAATAAAATTGGATTGAGTTGAACCTGAGTTCACCTTCTCTAGCCACACCAAGGCCTGGTTACTGCCACAGCCGTTCTCAGTCAAGATCTCATTTCAACTGGACCTGCCTGACAAAGTGAAGTAGACCAAGAGAGGCTTTAAAGTCCGGCCAAGATCCAAAGAAATTCAGGAACAAATGAGAAAGAAAGTAGATCCAAATGTCTGTAAAGGGTTACAAAGCCATTTCTAAAGCTTTGGGTCTCCAACAAACCACAGTGATTGTCATTATCCACAAACGTTGCAAACACAGAATAGTGGGGAACCCTCCCAGGAGTGGCCAGACAATAAAAATTACCTCCAGGAACGCAGCGCCAACTCATCCAAGAAGTCACAAAAGACCCACAAAATCCAAGGCCGTTCATGCTATAAAACCCTCCAATGTGGCTGAATTACGACAATTCTGCAAAGATGAGTGGGCCAAAAAAGTTAATCACAAACACTTGATTTCAGTTGTTCCTGCCAAGAGCGGCCCGACCAGTTATTGGGTTTAGGGTACTATCACTTTGTCACACAGGACCATGTTAGGTTGGATGTTTATCCCCTATAAAAACCTTCATGTAAAAACTGTATTTTGCATTTACTTTTGTTGTCTTTGACTAATATTTAAATGTGTTGGATTTAACTTAAAAGGTGTGTGCACGCATGGCGGCCTAAGGACGACCCATGCTGCTCCCCCCGGCCGCTGTCAGACCCAGTAGGAAAGAACCGAAATGTGTTGTGAGAAGCATATAGAAGTAATAAAATAAAACACCTGAACCATGCCATCAAGTTTAAAAGGCTGTTTAAGTGGGGGGAGTTTTAGAATGAATGTAAAAAAAAAGATTTTGATAACCCTGGAATTAGGGAAACAGGAGTTATTCTGGTAATCCTAAATGAGATAAAACATTCAACATTAAGTGTGTTTCAGCCTCTCCCTAATCTAAATCTGTCGAGATTTAGTTCAGGCCATCTAGTGCGTGTTTACGTCCTCCTTCCTGTCGTCACATACTGACCACTTAACAAGATGCAGATTATTCTCCTAACAAGACTGACAGAGTTTGTTTTAGATGTGTCCAGATTTAGTGAGCCTTTCTGGAGTGCAATAACTACTCTACGTCAGCTGAGGATGGGCAGCTGCATGCTCTTCTTTACCATTGACCTCACACACAACTCCAAATGCCTGCTGGAGAAGATGAATACATGAATAGATTTCATCCAATCAGGTCCATTAAACCTCCTGGAGTGGTGAGAATTAAAGGGAGAGGAGGAAAACACTACCAGGTGTTTGTAATAACAGGAAAACACAAGAAAGAAAACATCCGACAGAGGAACTAGTTCTATTGATGTGCTGAAGCTTGTGATGAAAAGAAACCATCCTTCAGAAAGGACCTCAAGAATAATTTATCTGTTTTTTACCAAACGTTTCAGATATGCAAGAAACTCTGTTTTATAACACATCTGCATTTAGTGACTAAAATAAAGTGCTCATTATACCTATCCACTATTTTCTCCATCCACATTTCTAAATCTCAAACATTTAGAGAATACTCTTCCTGCTGAAACATGACATTCTCACAGTGTGATGGAAACAGATGAAATCCCTCACGTATTTAGTGCCGTGTTTGAATTCAATTCAGGAAACATGCGCGGAAACATACTAGATTTGTCAGATACCAGCTTCCACGCACAGAAGCTTTTATGGAAAACAAAAGCTCACCGTTACCCTGCGAACACACAGAAAACAGCCAGTGTGAATTCCCAGGATCTAAGCAGTCTCTAGCTTTACAGGTCAATAGGGCAACACAGCACTGGCACAAAATGTCACTGCTAGTGGAGATTTACTAACAGTTATTGGTATTCCTTTAGAAAAACCCTGTGAAACTTTTTACTAGAGTTCACTAATAGTGCCCTGCTCTTATAGAACAGGACTTAGTTTTCATCTTTACCAGTTCACAAGGCTGGAGCTTAGAGAGACCATCCTTCTTTGCTCAATCACTGTGGTCCAGAGACCTGGGCTCTCTGTGGTGCTTTCTTCTTTTTAGATCATAATTTAGATCTGGGAACTGAGGTGATCATGGAAAAGGGGATTAAGTGTATGTTAGACCTTTTCTGGGATTAATCTGACCCAGAAGACCCAGAGATGACATATCATCAGTTTCCTGGTAGAGTCCACCCAAGAAACAGGCCTACAGCACCACAGATCCTCCGCCATACCTAACAGTGTGCATGAGGAGCTTTTCCACGAACGCATCATTGGTTTGCACTTGAGCACCCTTTGTCAGAACGCTCAATGTATGTTTGATCTGACCAAAGCACACAGCTCCCATTAAAGTCACATTGGAGTTTACAAAACTGTACGATGGTAGAACAGAGAAGAGGTCACATGGCATGTTGGTTGTCATGGAGACCCGGTGACCCCATGCTGCTGCTCTTTGCAGCAGTTCTCCAACAGTGACCGTTGGAAATTGTTCACTTCCCTTGCCAAGCCACTCACTGGGTGTGGTGCTGCAGGTTAGTCTGGATCCTCGTCCAACCCAGAGGCTAGTGGCTAAAACAAATTGGCCTCTGCATAACACTGCATGTATACCCCAGGAAAACAGAACTGGCTTCTAAGTGGAGGCTCCTAGAGACTTAACCAACAGTGAAAAGTTGAGTAGTAATTAAAAAACAAACTCTTCAGCTAAATTAATCTAAAGAGACTGTACCAATACAGTAATAGTACCAATAACTGTACCACCCTTAATCATGACAAAATCATTTTTCAAACTGTGGGATTTCCCCCTGAAAAACAGAACTGAAATGTTCCTCTATTATAACATTTCCAGAGTGAGATCACAGTGCTGCAGTAAGAGATGGGTTTATACATCTTTAGAAGCAGGAGCAACAAATAAATCCATGTCTGTAAAGCACTATGAACAGGGAAGAACCAAACGCAAGAGCCAAAATGACTCCTGATTGTAGAGGTTTTTTTTTTTTTTTTAGAAACAAAGGTTTGGGGATAGCTGAAGCGTATTAAGGTGGTTTTACTTTGAAATTTGTCTCACTAGATGTAACTAAGTCATACATTCTTGATCATCGACCATCACCTCCTGAATCATCCTAACCTCAATGTTGTGCCTTGTCAGCTGAATATACACACCGAGCGCAATCAGTACACTCAACACACGGTGCTGAGGAGCTGCCGAAAACAAAATGGATCTCAACAGTTTTCCTTCTGTGCATTTCAACTTGTTGCCTTGAGTTGACACATACATTAGCTGATCAGTTTCAACTTGTTCATCACTTTAACTAAATGTCAACACATTCTTAAAACTCACTTTGACATAACTCATTTAAACTCATCAATGTCACATAGACTCTTCACAGCTGACCGTAACAACAAACTGGTGATAATACACAAGATAAATTATGGTATAACACAATATACCTTCCCCTCAGAAGTAAAACCAGAAAACAAACAGAAGAAGGACAAAAGAACTAGTGTTGTCTTTATGCATAAGGCGGCTCCAGTCATTTCTGCTTCCTCCAGTCCTGCAACATGATAATCAGTCGGTCAGAGGTAGAAGCTGCTGGGTTGTTGGTCGGGGACCCGAGGCAAAGGCTTAGAATTGGCCACCTTAACAACAGGGGGCGCTGCTCCATTCCCATTGGGCAGGACACAGCCTCCAGGATAGGAACTGCTCAGGATGCAGCCTTTCTTCATCTGCATGAGTTAAACAGACATAAGACATTAAAATGATGGTGATTGACAGTTTTACTGCTTGATTTGAGTATTTTGTTCTACCCAACATATGTTATTGTTCACCTTTCATATTTCATTTGTGAAAACTCATTCACATTCAGTAAAATTAGCCTTTAGTGATTTGGTTTTGTGTGTCCTGATCCAGGCCAGCAGTGTTCTGTTCAAGCCAGGGTGTGGCTAGACATGGAGGCATACTGGGGCCAAGGCTTTGGCTATGAGATCACATTCGCCTAGAGTAGCTTTGGTTGCTCTGTTTTTTTATTGTCACGCTCATACTGACCAAACCACAGTTAAACCTGAAAATGTTTAGATACATTCATGAATGTATGAGAACATTTCTTTAAAAAATTCCACCAGTATTAAATAAAACATGCCTTTTGCCACTCAATTCACTTTAATTAAATTTTATTAAATTTTGTTTTTATAGCACCAATAAGTGAATTCTCCAATTTTGCATTGCTTGTTGTCATTTCAGCTTTTAACTTTGTTGTGCTCTAATAACGCCATGATGAATAGTGATGTCAGATTGAATTCTGACCACACAGCCACAAAGGAGAGAGAGTCAGCACGGACGGCCCTTCTCTCAGCAGGGGTCCCCTGCTGCTATACAACTTTCCTCCCACAGACAAAGCCCCTCTCTCGCTCTTCAGACTCATCAGACACACTTCTCAGAGCCTCACTCAGACCACCTCTTCCTGGAGCAGACCAGGAAAACTTCGGACCATGGGCCCTGCACGGGCCTAACTGATACACAAGCCAGCATCTGGGAGGAAACTCTCGTCGCCCGGGGAACATGTCCAGGCAAATCCGAGTTAAGTCTGGTGTCTTAACATCATCATCAGTAGCAGGAGGAGACATCCCGCCTGCCAAAAAACAGCTCTGTTGTATTTTTCCTCAGCCTTTACAGGGAATCGAAATCCAGACGGAGTTGAAAAGCTGGTAGAAGGACCCACTCTGTATGCTGAAAAAAAAAAAAACCCTGCTCAATCGTGACTGCAACCGAGTCAGCGACTGTCTGCAGGACATCAGGCCTCCGATCCCGAACACACGCCTGCTCTGCTAAGCCGCAGAAACCTCAGGCTTGCCTGCTGCTGAACAAACCAACAACTTTCCTGCTTTTACTGCCTTCCTTGTATGACCAAAGTGGACCGACTCACATGGACTCACAGGTTTGGGCAGAGAGCTGAGGGAGAAGTTAAAAGGTTTATTTGGGAAATATTTGTAAACCGTTGGACACATGGTTGCTTTAAACAAAGGGATAACTGGATAGCTCATTGCTAGCATTTGGTACCATGTCATTGATGAGTGTGTTTTTATGGTTATAACAAAGGTTATCTCCACAAGGGTTTCATACATTGATAGGACATTAATGTTTACGTTATCCGGCCCACTCATTATGACTAAAAATAAAGCTAAAGTCTTTATTTGTTAGCGCCGAATGCCCGCTAGCCAAAATGCTAGTAGCTCCTGTTAACATCCGGTTCCGGACATTCAAACGGACCTTGTTTTAAAGCATAAAGCTTAATTGTTCTGCTCGGCCATCCTTCGATGGCGCTATGAGCCTTATTCCCGCATTAATATTGAATATTAATGTCAGTTTTAAAGGCAATTTTGATAACTTTAGACTTTAACCTATTTAGCGACCGATTGCTACAGCGACCCCAGCCGCTCAGAGGGAGAATCACATTGATAAGGCCGGCCATAAGGGTTAAATGATTTCACAAGCAAATCAGTCTTTAGAATATTATTTACTCAAAATAATGCTCTGGTTAACTGGGGCTTTGCATTGTGAATGGGTTGAAACACACGTCCAATGTTGTTCTGAATTAGTCAAGCTAATTTACCCCAAATCTACCTTCATTAAGTTGAGCTTTGATTCTTTAACTTAAACAAAATATTATTTCATCAAATGTTTTGTTTAACTCAGGATTCGCATTGTGAATGGATTAAAACACATGCCAAATGTTTTTTTTGTACTTTTTGGAATCAGATCTGCAGTGAACAAGGATTCACTGAAGTATTCTGATTATGATCAACCACTTTTGTTTTGTCTTTTGTTTACCTTTGCATGTAAATAGTTCCTTAGCTTAGCTTCTTTTTATCTTCATTTTGCTTAGTAGTTTAGTTAAGTTTAACTAGCCTAGTAGAGAGGATTTGTTAATCGAAATTTTGTGTTAATTCAGATAAACAGCATTACATAGTGATGTCTCTGGACTTTCATTGTATTTCTGTTATTAAATTCTTGAACTTGAAAAGAAGTTGTCACTATTTCAGAGCTATTCATGCTCTTCTATAAATATTACTTAAGTGGTGTTTTTACAAGGGACAAGAATATATTAATGGGTAAAAAGTTTATCTTGTATTGATAAGAAAACCGAAACAATTTTTTGTGATAAACAGATATTTGCTTCAGGGAAAACAATAGATTAACTCCCTGGAAGGTTGTTAAGTTAGTGCTAAAAGTGGATGGCCATGATGGTGTTTTTCTTCGTTCAGCTTTTCCCTTTGAGCTGTCACCACAGCTAGTCATGTGTCTCCATCTAGCCCTGTCTTCTGCATTTTCTTCTCTCACATCAACCTTCATGTTCTCTTTAACTCTATCCATAAATCTCCTCCTTGGTCTTCCTCTAGGCCTCCTGCCTGGCAGTTCCAGCCTCAGCATCCTTCTGCCAGTATCCTCACTGTCCCTCCTCTAGACATGTCCAAACCATCTCATTCTGGCCTCTCTGGTTTTATGTCCAAAACAATTAACATCAGATAACCCTCTGATGTTCTCATTCCTGATCCTATCCAATCCCCATCACTCTCAAAGAGAACCTTGACATCTTCATCTCAGCTACCTCCAGCTCTGCCTCCTGTTGCTTTCTTGGTACCGCTGTCTCTAAACCAGACAGCACCTCTGCTCTCACCACCGTCTTCAACACCTTTCCATTCATTCTCACTAGAACTCTTTTATCACACAACACATGGTGCATTTAAGTATCACAAAAGAAACAAACCATACTAACATGGCTATAAAATACTAATTTATCATTGTTATCAGCAAACTACATTGCAGTTAACAACTTTTTACTACATAACAATCAGAATAATAATTCTTATCCCAAACCTTTTCATATTTTGTCATGGTACAACAACAAACCATAATATATATGGGATTAGATTTGATGTGGTAGACAACACAAAGTAGCATTTACCAGAACTGGTAAGGTAAAGGTCACATGGTGTCATGGTCTTAAGGTGTTTAACCCACATGCAGAACTCACACCGGAAGACAAGAGCAGTTACAGATATTTATTGAACTAACTGAAACAAGCAAACACAAGAAGTTGGAGCTCGGCTGAGCAGATGGGGAAGTCGGCGCGAGCAGGGGCCCGATCGTTCTGTGGGTGAGAAGCGAGAGGATTAGGTAAGTCTCTGGGAATGGAAGTATAAGGGGAGGAGAGTTACGTAAACGCAACCTACCGCTGGGTGATGGAACTGGGCCAGGGGGAGTGGAGTGGAGTGACAGCCTTCTCGAGGTGTGAGCCGGTGACTGTGGGACTGATGGGCTGGTTGATGGAAATCCCAGGAGAGGGGCCCGAGCAGCAGCGGCGTAGGTGGGATCCAGAGTCAGCTGATGGAACCAGAGAGCACGGGGATGTGTTAGGAGCAGGAACAGCCTGAACCTGTGGTCCTTCACTTGGGATGACAGGGCACGAGGGAACGTTGGAGACGTTCTCCAAATGGAAAACGACCTGAGGAACACAAGAGACAACGTTGAAACGCTGGAAAGGGTTGACTGTCATAGACAGAGGCCTCTGAGCATACCAACTGGGTTAACACTCTGGCATCCATCAGCTGTCAGAGTGCTGTTTATATAGCAGGGCCGCACACTGCTGAACGAGGCGCAGGTGTGTACCATGCCCATCTGTCACTCCAGCCACCTGTGGAGAAAGGAGAAAAAAAGGCAAAACCGGCAGAGTCCTGACACCCCCCCCCCCCTCAATGGTCGCCACCCGGCGACCCAGAGGAAGATGTGGAGGGACAAGAAGCGAGGAAGTTGTCGATCAGAGACTGATCGGTGATGGCGGAGCCTGGCACCCATGACCGGTCCTGGGGACCGTGGTCCTCCCTGTTGACGAGGTATTGGTAGCCTCTACCCCGTCGACGGGAGTCCACGACCTGCCGGGTCCGGCGTCCTTCATGGTCCAGGGTGGGTGGAAGGGGCACGGCCAGAGGGCACAAAGCGCTAGAGAGCACGGGCTTGATCTGGGACACATGGAATGTCAGGTGAATTCGGGAGTGTGGTGGGAGGCGAAGACGGACGGCTGAGGGGCTGACGATGGATTCAATGGTGAAAGGTCCGGTGAAGCGGGGAGCCAGCTTGTGAGGGGTGGATCTGGAGGGAAAATCCCGGGAGAGTAGCCAGACTTGCTGACCGGGCCGGTAGGTAGGTGCCCGTTTCCGGTCAGCGAACCTGCGGTTCTGCTCTGCCGTTCTGTGGAGAGCTTGGACAGTCTCGGCCTAGAACTGCCGACAGCAACTAACGTGGTTCTCAATGGAGTGAACAGAAATCTGTTCTTCGTCCAGGGGAAGAAGGGGGGGCTGGTAACCTAAGGAGATCTCAAAGGGTGAGTAGACAGTAGCGTTGAAGGTGTGGCTGTTATGGGCATGCTCTACCCAAGGGAGGAATTTGCTCCAGTCCGAAGGGTTGGAGGAGGTGAGACAACGGAGGGTTGATTCGAGTTCTTGATTAAGCCGCTTAGTCTGACCATTTGTTTGGGGATGATAACCGGAGGAAAGAGCACCGAGAGCACCGAGGGCGGAGGCAAACTCCTTCCAGACCAGAGATGTGAATTGAGGCCCACGGTCTGATAAGAAGTCCTGGGGGAGACCGTGCAGGTGGAAAGCATGTTTAAACAAAAGCTGAGCGGTCTGAAAGGCAGTAGGGAGTCTGCGGAGGGCGACAAGGTGACATGCTTTGGAGAATCGTTCAACAATGGTTAGAATGGTAGTCATTCCCTGGGAAGGGGGCAGGCCAGTTACAAAATCCAAAGCCACATGGGACCAGGGACGCTTTGGGACAGGAGGCGGTTGTAGTATCTTGGGAACATACAGTCGGTTGGGTGGTCCAGTCCCAGGGTCCGGATTGTTATGTAGGGCCCAGGAGATGAGATCCTCTATCTCCCAAAGGAGAGCGCCAAAGGTGCAGGAGGGCGGAAGGATTGGAGCTGGTTCTGGATCCGTCTCTTGTGGAGCATGGAGGCGGGAAAGAGCCTCTGGCTTGAGGTTCCTGGAGCCAGGGCGGTAGGAAATTGAAAGGTTAAAGCGGGAGAAGAATAGCGACCAGCGTGCTTGTCAGGGGTTGAGACGTTTGTCTGTCTGGAGGTAGGCCAGGTTTTTATAATCTGTACAGATTATGATGGGCTGCTCGGACCCCTCTAGCCAGTGGCGCCACTCCTCCAGGGCCAGTTTTATGGCTAACAGTTCTCTATCGCCCACATCGTAATTACGTTCGGAAGGGGTTAGTCGACGAGAGAAAAAAGCACAGGGGTGGAGCTTATGGTCGGTGTCGGACTGCTGGGAGAGAACGGCACCCACCCCAGTGTTGGAGGAGTCTATCTCGAGTGTGAATTGTTTAAGTGGATCTGGGTGCACGAGGATGGGCGCTTGGGAGAACCTCTCCTTTAATCCCTCAAACGCGGAGTTGGCATCAGGGTTCCAAATGAATGGGACCTTAAGGGAGGTAAGGGCGTGTAGAGGAGCGGCAATTTGACTGTAGCCCCTGATGAAACGGCGATAGAAATTTGCAAAGCCAAGAAAACGCTGGAGCTCCTTCCGTGTCTCTGGTATGGGCCAGTTGAGGACAGCTTTAATCTTGTCCAGGTCTGATCTGACTCGCCCACCCTCTAAGATGAGACCAAGGAAAGTGATGGAGGACTGGTAAAACTCACACTTCTCTGCTTTGATGTACAGCCGATTTTCGAGCAGGCGTTGGAGCACAAGACGTACGTGATGGATGTGTTCGGTGAGGTCTCGGGAGTAGATTAAGATGTCATTGAGGTAAACGAAGACAAAAACATTCAGAAAGTCCCGGAGGACATCATTAACTGATGCCTGAAAAACTGATGGGGCATTGCAGAGCCCGAAAAGCATTACTAAATACTCAAAATGACCCAGTGAGGTCTTAAAAGCCATCTTCCACTCATCCTCCCGGCGGATCCGAACTAGGTGGTAAGCGTTTCGCAGGTCCAGTTTGGTAAAAAATTTTGCGTTTCTGCTCAAGAGCAGAAGAGAGAAGGGGAAGTGGGTACTTGTTTTTAACAGTAATCTGATTGAGATCACGATAATCAAAACACAGACGAAGGGTTCCATCCTTCTTCCCTACAAAGAAGAAACCAGCTCCCAGTGGAGAGGAAGAAGGACGGATCAGACCAAAGGCGAGGGAGTCACTGATGTACTTTTCCAGTGCTTGTTGTTCAGCTCTGGAAATGTTGTAAAGGTGGCTGGAGGGCAGCGGAGCGCCGGGCAGCAGGTCGATTGCGCAATCGTATGGGCGGTGGTGGTAAGGATCCTGCCGGGCTCTTGTTAAACACTGTTCGCAAATTGTGATATTGTTTCTGGAATAAACTGAGATTGACCGAGTCATCACTCTGAACGGATCCTCCCACTGAGGGATTGGAGGGAACCGCGGAGAGCAAGCAGCGTGAATGGCACGCAGAGGACCAGAATTCGACGCGCTGCTCAGCCCAGTTAATGTGCGGATTATGTTCTCGAAGCCAAGAATAACCGAGGACAAGCGGAGCTTGTTTTACTGGAAAAACGAAAAACGGGATCCGCTCACGATGATTCCCCAATATAACAACCTCCAGGGGTTGGGTTTGGTGGGTTATTTGCGGGAGGCTGCCTCCATCCAGGGTGGAAACCTGGAGAGGCGTGGTTAGCGGCACTGTCTCAATCTCAAGCTGTTGAACCAGGGATTGATCTAACAGATTGAAAACACAGCCCGAACCTACTAGGGCGGAAAAATTAAAACTTCTACGATCTATGGGAATAGTCGCTTGTAGGCAAAGGCGGGAAGACGTGGGATGTGAAAATTTAAGTGGGTCCGTCGGCCTCCTCACTACTGGCGACGGACCTGCTCTTTTGGCTTACGCAGACAGGTTCTAATAAAGTGATCCCGGGAGGCACAATAACGGCACTGTCTGGCGTCCATGCACTGCTGCCTCTCTTCAGGTGTAAGAAGGACCCGACCTATCTGCATCGGCTCCGGAGTAGAGGGGGGAGCTGCAGCGGGTCGGAGTGGAACGTGCTTGGGGAGAGGAGGAACCGCCAGGCGTGTGGGTCTTTCTGTCCTCACAAGAATCCTACTCCGTAAGTGGTTATCCAACCATATGACTAGGGCGATAAACTCATCAAGTGAGTCGGGTTGCTCAAGGCGAGCTAGCTCGTCCTTGAGGGACTCATCGAGAGCATGAAAGAACACTGATCTTAAGGCGCGTGGTTCCCAACCAGCTGCAGCAGCAAGGGTGTGGAACTCTATGGCGAAGTCTGATGCGCGCCGACCGCACTGTTTAAGAGCCAGGAGCTGACGGGACTGCTGCACTGGATCGGACTCAGCCGCAAAAACTGTTTTAAACTCCTGCACGAAGTTGTTGAACGTACAGCCAAACTGACGGCAATCGGGGAAACGAGCCTCAGCCCATCTTAAGGCTCTCCCAGTCAAAAGGCGCAGGACATACGAGATCTTTGCCTCATCCTGGGCGTATATTCGAGGGGATCGGTTGAAAACCAGCAAACATTGAAATAAAAATCCTCCGCAGTCCGCACTCTCCCCAGAAAACTTCTCTGGGCTGGGTGAGGAGGTTTCACTGACAGGTGAAGGCGGGGCCGTAGGTGCGGGGTTGGGCGGAGGACTAGGTGACACGGAAGCGGGGGCGTGCGTGAGAGCGTGCACTGCATCGGACAGCTGACTAATCTGAGCAGACAGTCCCCGCAGCTGATCCTGCGTAGCTAAACCTAACATCTGAAGCTGCTCATGGTGGAAGGAGAGTGTCCTCTCGAGTGAGTCTGCTGGATTTGTCTGGCCAGAGTGTTGTTCTGTCATGGTCTTAAGGTGTTTAACCCACCTACAGAACT
Organism: Fundulus heteroclitus; assembly: GCF_011125445.2. Lineage (NCBI taxonomy): Eukaryota > Metazoa > Chordata > Actinopteri > Cyprinodontiformes > Fundulidae > Fundulus > Fundulus heteroclitus. The sequence continues at coordinate 831,961 of NC_046367.1, forward strand.
CACACCGGAAGACAAGAGCAGTTACAGATATTTATTGAACTAGCTGAAACGAGCAAACACAAGAAGTTGGAGCTCGGCTGAGCAGATGGGGAAGTCGGCGCGAGCAGGGGCCCGATCGTTCTGTGGGTGAGAAGCGAGAGGATTAGATAAGTCTCTGGGAACGGAAGTATGAGGGGAGGAGAGTTACGTAAACGCAACCTACCGCTGGGTGATGGAACTGGGCCAGGGGGAGTGGAGTGGAGTGACAGCCTTCTCGAGGTGTGAGCCGGTGACTGTGGGACTGATGGGCTGGTTGATGGAAATCCCAGGAGAGGGGCCCGAGCAGCAGCGGGGTGGGTGGGATCCAGAGTCAGCTGATGGAACCAGAGAGCACGGGGATGTGTTAGGAGCAGGAACAGCCTGAACCTGTGGTCCTTCACTTGGGACGACAGGGCACGAGGGAACGTTGGAGACGTTCTCCAAATGGAAAACGACCTGAGGAACACAAGAGACAACGTTGAAACGCTGGAAAGAGTTGACTGTCATAGACAGAGGCCTCTGAGCATACCAACTGGGTTAACACTCTGGCATCCATCAGCTGTCAGAGTGCTGTTTATATAGCAGGGCCGCACGCTGCTGAACGAGCCGCAGGTGTGTACCACACCCATCTGTCACTCCAGCCACCTGTGGAGAAGGGAGAAAAAAAGGCAAAGCTGGCAGAAAACTACACGGCGCTGCCAGCAGAGTCCTGACACATGGTTTACAGGTTTTTTTGTTTTGTTTTTTACAAATAATCTAACGTGTTTGCCATCGACATGCATTCACTCCTCTTCACTCCATTACCCCTGAATAAAATCTTTAACATCCAATGATCTAACTACCACTATTCTTTGAATGCTTGAGAGGTTTGTTATTGAACCATAGTGAACATAATGAATACAGAGGAGCACAGCAGTGAAGCAGTGCTCCTCACATCAGAGACTCGGTCAACAGGACAACTGTTAGTCTGACTCATATTTATTGCAAAAGAGCAAAAAGGGGTCCTTTGGAGTTTACCACAAATAGTGTAGGGAACGCAACCAACTACAAAGTATAATAAAATAACAATGATAATATTTATAGTGGGCAGAGCTAAGTGCTTCCTGGGTGCAATCATTGTCAGCAGAAGCAATCAGTGAGCTGATTGAAGGTCACAGCTGAAGGTGGCCAGTCAGATACACTACATCGCTAAAGGAATTCAGTCACTTATCCAAATCATTTAATTCAGAATGCTTCTATGCAGAAGAGAAACAATGCATTGCTCTCAGGAGCACAGTCAATTTCAGTATGGTATTATGATGGGATGCTCCCTGTGCAATAAGTCCAGTTGTAAAACTTCCTCAATAAAACATATATCTACAGTCAGCTGTCAGCATCAGACAGCCAAAAACTGGCAGCCCACATAAAATTACAAGGAAGGTCAACAGATGCTGAGGTACAGAATGTGCAGAGGTGGCCACCTTCCAGTAGAGTCAGTAGCTATAGATGTCTAAAATGTATTTGTCCTTCAGATTAGCTGAAGGTCAGTGTGCAGACAGCTTCATAGAAAGGGTTTCTACTGCTGAGCAGCTGCATCCAGGTCTTACATCACAGCTACGTAAAGCACACCCACACTTGGCTCTAGAACAGTGGGGACATCTCTGGAGTAAACAATCATGCCAGTTTGGGAATTAGGATTTAATGAAAACAAAATGGAAACTTACAGGTAAGCAAGGCAAGGACAAGGAACCAGGATGAGGGTGGCAGAAAAAACCAGTAGAGAACAAAGAAAGCCAATGTGTTTAAATACTGAAGAGTAGAGAGTACATGGCCAAGAGACCAGGGACCTCATTTATAAAGTTTACGTGTGCACAAAACGGGACCTGAAACTTCTGTAAGTCACTTTCTCCACAAAGGTTGTGATCAATAAATAAATAAAAAACTTAATGTCAGAATGTGTGGACCTCACAGCAACTCTGACGCAGGTGTACGCTCGTTTTGGAGACGGGGAAAATTGGTGAGCCAGATGGTGACGTGGTGAAATGCAGCCAAACTGCACGATGATTTTAGATGGTCAATTTCACTCCATATCAGACTTTAATCATAGATCAACTTGCTCATAAGCATTTAAAACTGCAGAGTGATGCATGCTTGACTGGTGAAACAGAACTATACATATGGAACTTCCCAATAAATAAAAAAATGCCCATAAACCAACTTAAACCTTGAATAAAAGTCTGCATATTTTATTAGGGTTTTCTACCATCATATTCCTCTCCCAGATGATCACCACAGTGACGTATATCAGATTAACAGATAAATTGTGATAAGGTGTGAGACAATTACTTTAATTGCTGTAAACAGTCAAATGTACTGGTGTGGCTGCATTGGCACTGATTGAGGACCTTGTAAATCTCTCTCTCCTTTGCACCTCAACATATTAGAGCAGTTGGGCTTGTAAAACAAACCAGCAAAAAGCATCTTAACTGATATAAAAGTCAACACCTCTCTGACAGCATTCATTTTTCCTCCTCTGCGTAGCCAAGTCGCCAGCACAACATTATTTGTCGCAGACTGTGATGTGCCAGATCCTGAAACTCTTTTTAGAGTTTTTAGAAATTTCCACTTGGACTAGAGTTTTTGGAAATAATAAGCTTTAGTGAACCCTAATGATGTTTTGTTGTGGATGAAGAACAAAACGCATAAAAATGTGTTTGTTTTCCTAGATATCTGGCTGCATGTGGACTAGGCCTAGAATACAGAAAGCTAAACTAAACACATAATCACAGACGAAACCACAGGAAAAAAGAATAAGACTAACGTAATGTAGTATAATGCGCAGGAATTAGAACAGAAAATATCAGTGAGAAATGCAACACAAATTAATTCACTTAAAATTGGTTGTAAGTATATACATTGAATTGATTTTAATGAATTGACTGACTTGGTATTGGCTGGTGACTATTGTGATTTACTCCAGCCTTATTTACCTTCGCGGCCCCTTAGATCTGCCAATCAGCTGCTTTTAGTTGTCCAAAAATGAGGATAAAACTTACAGGGGATCAAGCCTTTTTGGCTTCCAGATTTTTGAACTCGTTACCTTTAAATATTAAAAATGCATTTACGCTTACTGTTTTTAAGACTCTTTTAAAAACACATTTATTTCAATTGGCATTTGACACAGTGTGAGCTGATTGCTCTTTTATTGTAACCGTTTTAAGTGCTGTCATGTCTATATTATTTTTTGACTTTTTATTTTTTATTCAATCGTATATTTGTACAGCACTTTGGATAAACTTATGTTTTCTAAATGTGCTTTCTAAATAAATTGGATTTGGAAAAAATGATGATGATGTTGATTTGTCTAAATCATCTTTACTAGAGTTAGCAGACTTAAGAAGTTTGACTGAAAGCATGTCAGTCATAAAAATGACATTCTGAGCTAATATCAAGTCAGAGGGATCTATTTAGCTGTCCTGTATTTTAACGTTGACAGTTTCTCAACAGTCTCACCTTACTGGTACTGGAATCGTGGCTGATCTCGGAGCTCGCTATGTCACTGTGGTCCAGCTGATGACAGGGCTTTCCAGCTGTCAGGAACTGCTCCAAGGAGGTGTTGGAGAGAGGGCACTGAGCCAGGCTGGAGATCACCTGAGTGAAGGGGACAGCGGCCTCCTCCTGTTGCTGCTGCTGGACAGATGAAACTGTAAACTCACTGCCATCCTGCTGTCCGACCTTCCCAAACAAACCACTTCCATTGACATTGGGAAGGTCTGTCATTCTGTAGTCGGTGCACAAGTCTACAGAAGTGTTTGCAAGAAATTTCTGGACGCTGTCAGGACAGCTGTCGCTACCCAGACTGTCAGCTAAACCAAAATCTGTGGACCCGTTGGAGAAGAAGGCGTCAGACATTCCGTTGAGAGTGCTTGATCTCTGTTCAGCATGGCGGCGCTCGGAGAGCTGCTTCTGAGTCATCGACGGCTGCTGAAGTTGGAAGTGTTGGTGTGTTTCCTGCTGAAGATAATGGCCACCCAGCTCTGAGGCCTTGCTGCTGAACACCATCTGCTGAGTGTTCATGTGTTGGAGATATTTTCCTGTGCTGACGAGAATGTCCTGAGCTGTCCACTGTCCGTTGTGGAGGGATGGATTATGCCCCAGCAGCTCTCCATTAGTTAACTGGTCATCTTGCTGGCTCCAATCATGGGCAAGTTTGCCTGTTCGTATGTTGAGGTGCTGCTGCATCTGCTGTGACAGCTGCACGATAGGAGCCTGCCCCAACAGATGAGGTTTACAGTGAGGAAAAAGCATCTGCACATCAGTACCAGGACTGGGATTAGTTTCAGACGGTGGCACTGAAGTACTAGGAGGTGCCAGTCGCCCATGCTCAGTAGAGAATGCCTTTCCCTCAATACAGCTGTAAATATATGAGAGGATTTCATCATTTGTTAGGAGGTCATCCAACGTAGGCACACGCTCAGAATCCATCTCCACCCTGATCATTCTCTCATCTAGCAGCAGCAGCTCAAGGTCCTCGGCACTAAGGCCCAGCCCTTCCAGAGCTCCAAACAGCTCACTGTTCGAACAACCCCCATCCTCTGCGTCCACCACGCCCTGGCCTTCCAAGGTAAGGGAATCCAGGGTTGCTAGCAAAGGATCAAAGCTGGTGCCCGGTTCTGGAATGCCTGGCCCCAAAGCACCATTCCGAGGCTCATGCCAACTCTTGCTCTGTCTGGAAGGTTCAGAGACAGAAAGGTTTGTCTGCTCTCCAAAGAAGTTGCTGTGAAAGGATGTTTTGGGCTCTGGAGCTGGTTGGCAGACATATACAGACTGATCCTGACTCATGAGAGCCCCAAGAAGGGAGCCGGGATCCAAGCCATCCCTTAACAGCCTCTCACCCCGGCTCTTCTTGCACTTAGTGCTGTTTTTTTCCTGGCTTCCATCGATGAAGCCCGCGATGGGGTGGTTGGACTGGTAGAGTAAGGCCTCACCTGTGGCAAAGGTAAAGGGGAGATGCATGGAGCGCTTACGCAGGTGTTCTCCTCCCTCTTCATCTCTGTGAAAACAGAAAACAAGACAATATTTTACAGATAATGTCATGTCAATATTTTCATCAAGCTAATTAAGTGGCACCCATAAAAGCCAGGAATCACACTTTCAGTCAGACTGTTAAATAACTTTGGCTTTTTAATTGCTTGAATGCACCCGTGTACAACTAGCAACACAAAGACTCCGAAACATACAGAAGTGGCCTCTGGGTGGCGATGATGTAGTCCGGTTTGCCGTTCTTGTACACCAGCCGGGCGTTGGCCTGGACCCATTTCCAGCGATTCTCTTTAGTGAGGAGCCTGAACACTGTTAGTCCGCTCTCTCCTGTCTTTATCACTGAACACACAAGCATAGCCACAATGAGTTGAACTGTTCAAATCTTAATAAAATCACTTAGAGTTAGGGTTCGAGTGACCAAAGTCCAGAATAGGAACTGCACAGCATTTCTATTGGGAACCCGTCAGCTCACATCTCTTTCCTGGCAGTGTTGTTGTTGCATAAACCTTTGCAGTGCAGAAATCTGTCAGACACAGTGTATTTGTTTTGTTGTTGTTGCTATATGTATCATCTCTGATGCTTTGCCCATATTGTGGATTTATGGGCTGTATCCGTTCGTCTGGCAGCTCTGCAGCTTCACTCAATCTGTCCTCTAATCCAGCAGGATTACTGATGAAACCTGTCTCAGCATATTGGACCACAACGTTCCAAGTTTCTGTCTTTCAAATGCCTTTTCATTGATTTCAGAAATATTAATAAATACAAGATAGTCAAGTTTAGGTTTAAACCCATAAATCCCCAGACAACAGACAACCCCATACAAAACATAACTGAGGTAGAATGAAACTTTACACTGGTTATGGTTAAATTACAGAAAACAAACAATGCCATTCAAGATACCTAAAAAAAGGTGGAGTGGGGGAAGGGAGCGCTACTCAAAAAAAGAAAAAAAGTCCATACTCATCATAATATCCAATATCCTCTGTAAATGAGAAGGTGGAACTGGATTTTTTTATCTCAATCAAATAGCTCTACTAGCAATTAATGAAGAAAATGATAACATTCTTTGCTTAATGCATGGTGGGTCCAGGGGCAACCCCAAAAATGGCGGAGATGGGGTTTGATCCAATCTCAACAAGCAACACCTCAGATAAAGTATGAAAAACAGACTACCAGAAGTTGGCCAGGGAAGAACAAGACCAAAACTCATGGGTTAATGTAGATGGTACATTCCTACAGTGGTCACACGTCGGGTCCACCTAAAGATGGAGAAAACAGGTGATTTGCAACAATAGGGCCTGAAAGTGAAAAAGCCTGGGGACTATAGGTTTTCCTGAATTGAGACCAGATTTTAGGAGAATGTTTAACCACCGGGCCACCAAAGGACACTGAACCAGTAAGAGGAAGAGGTGAACCTGAGTGCAGACAATGAAGTTCCAGTACCTCCACCATAAGCCTCCATGGACATCCAGGCTGGAGGTGAAGGCTCCAAATGAAAATGCTGCCAGTAAAGCAGGCCTTGAATGCCCAGTAGTAGTTTTGAAAGTTGGGCAAATCTATTCCACCTGATTGTATGGGCCTTTTAAGGTATACTTTCCTTAATCCTGGGCGTTTACCAGTCCATATAAAGGACAGAATTATCGATTCTGGGAACCATAATAGGGGGGCACTGGAATAAATACAAATATGTTGGAAGCAACATAATTGTTACAGAGTTAATTCTGCCAATAATTTCACAACTGTGTTTGTGTGGGGATAGCAGAGCACTCGTGGGTGAAGAGGGCGAAGAGAGCAGGGCTGAGGACACAACCCTGCGTCATTCCACTGATCTGTGGGGCGGATGTGAGTTTCCCTATCCTCACACACAGATCCAGGAGCACAGCGTGATAGAGAAACACCCAGGCTGTGGAACTTCAGAGCCAGCATGCCTGGGAGCACGGTGTTGAAGGCTGAGCTGAAGTCCATGAATAACATCCTAACATAGCTGTTGGGATGCTGTAGATGAGTCAGAGCCGTGTGAAGCGCTAACAAGACAACATCCTCTGTAGGGCTACTGCAGGCTGTCCAGGCCAGCAGTGAATGGCGTCTTTGGATCCTCTCGAAGCACTTCATGATGATGGAGGTCAGAGCAACAGAACGATAATCGTTGAGGCAGGTGATGGTTGTGTTTTTTGGCACAGGCACAATGCTGGATGATTTCAGGCATGCAGGGATCATAAATAGCTGCAAGGATAGGTTGAAGATGTCCAGAAAAACCCCTGCTAGTAGGTCAGCACATGATTTTAACATCCAGCCTGACGCCATGTCTGGAGCTGGAGCTTTGTCGATGTTGACGTTCTTTAAGGTGGATGTCACTTGGTGCCACTGCAGGACAAGAGGCTGATATTGCACCTCTGGCGGAGTAAGATGTTCAGACCTGCTGCTGCATTGGTAGTAGAAAATGTGATATTGTTTGACCTCCATTTAATATGCACTTACTTCTAACATGGTTTTCTGCACAGTACAGCATATCTGCTGCATGGATGAACTGATAGCCTGATCCTCGAACTCGTAGCTCAGCCTCAGTGTACCCCAGAACAATTTTTCCTCTGAAAGACAGAAAAAAGACTTAATTAGCAAAACTTTGGGAAATTCAACAAGGTGAATGCAAACTGTCAGTCATCTGTGTCCTGTAATGTGTTCTGTTCAATATGGTGCTAATTTTAATACTAGTAGATGTGAAATAGCTAACCGACATAAAACAAATAAAGACATTGAAATGTGACATTACTTAGCATCACATGCCAGGGGTGTAAAATCCAGCTTGTGCTTGGTCCTGAAAATCATATTTTTGGTCCTGATCTCCAAGATGGATGGAGGCTGGAGAGGAGTTGCAATTGCAAAAAGGGCAAGCTGGGGCGTGGCCTTTCCTCCATTTTCTCGCTGCTGGTTTTGTCCATGCAGAAACTTGAGCCTGCCCTGGATGTTCAGAGCCTGCGGAAGAAACACATTTACATGTCCTTTTTATCACAAATCCAGAAATACATTCTTTACCTATTAGGAAAAATTCAACATTACAATTTTATCTGTGTAAGGATTAACTAATTTGCTTTTCTTTAAAGCCTCTTAGATACACATTAGTCTTTCTCTTTATTTATTCCTCTACACATCCATATAGCGAATTTTTCAGACAATAAGTCACACTTTCTTCACAGTTTGGCCGATCCTGAAAATTATATTCAGGTGCGACTTATATATTAAATTTAAATGGTAATTCATGTTAAACAGTATCAACCAAGGAGTAAAGATTGCCGTCTATAGCCACAAGAAGGCTCGCTTGGCTTGTGGAAACTATCCTGCTCCTGTACCACTTAAAAATGAATTGAAACATTGACTTATAGACAACAAAGCCTGAGCACATGGTTGTATGCTGTTTCAGTATGCATTTACGCAACAGAGCGTTGCGTGGTGCAGCTCAAAGGGCCCAGACCGAGACATAACCCTGTTATTGGGCTGTCTGTGAAGCTAATAACAGCTAGCAGCTAGCACTAGCTTACAGGTCTAACGTCCAGCCAGGTTACAACTTCGCTGATGCATAGAGCTCTCAACTCTCACGCATTGACCGTGTGACACACTCATTTCACTGACTTTCACTGACTTCACACGCAACACATGGCATTTCTTATGCTTAAAAATAACAAAGCTCATCTGGGCTGCGGAAGATCCATTTACAGCTCTGTCTATCCAGAGCTCAGTCTAAACCCCGCCTTCTGCGGAGCTGGTTCAGCTTCTTTCACAACTTGTGGCCATCAAGAAGAGCGATCATAGTTATAAATAATTTTGGTCTAAACCAGTGGTGAAAGTAAGCCGGTCCGGTACTGCGTATGCAGGAGGCAATAGGGAGAGCAGCTCCCAGATGAAGCCTTCATTCAGAACCAGTCATGGCTGCACGCTGGATCAGAAAACAGATCTGCTAACCAGATACAGTCTAAAAAGCCACTTATTCTGTTTATAAGTTTCGTTCTTATTAATTCTGCTTTTTTTAACCACATGCGATGTGTTTCTGTTTCCTCTCCCCTTCCTTCCCTCAGACCCAGGTGCTTTTATCAGCGGTCACCATTCAAAACGTGACTTACTACATTTGACGTCCTCACACCCGTAGCAAAATGTGCCAGTTAAAGTCAATAGGAGAGTTAGTAGCTGTGTTTCATGCTCTTTTGTTTTTAACGACACAGAACCAGTGGTGCTTCGGTGGGCATGCAGCCATGCGCTTTAATCCAGGCGCGCATAATTACGTTACATGTAATTTAGGTGCGCACTCTTAAGGGTCATTTTAAGGAACTTGTAACATCAGTGATTTTAGCTCAGACCCATCATTCCTCCTCTTCCCAATAAAGGAGACCTTTACAGTCTTTATTTATGCATTTTCCATAGGTGTTTATCCATAGCGTCCAGCACACCAATGGGGGTAAAATACACCCATCTCACCGCCTCAAACCGGTATCATTAAGTATAAATTATGCTGGTACCAGATGTTACCAAAAAAGTGTTTTTTTCTACCGTCACTTAGGAGCCAGTGATCACAGAGCTTGAATTCTGCACCTGTACTCATCAATTCTGGGGTTGCAATACATAAATAGTGCTATATTTCCTATAGGATTCCGCCTTTAAGACTATTAGTGGGCTAAAAGCGAAGCAGAAAGTCATTATTCCGTCTGCTCTGACCACAAACAAAATGCACTCAGAGAACAACTTCAAACTCAGCCTTCGGCACCAAAGCTCACTGAGGAGAGCAATAGAGGAGATTTGTCTGGTCAGCGCGGAGGCTGAGATGAGAAACCTGGTGATAATGATGGTTATAAACTGCAACAAGCTAGAAGTGCATGGAGCTGAAAAGAGGGAAACATCATGCGTAAAGACGCAGCGTGAACCCCAGTGTGCTTCAAGTGTTGCAGCTGAGGGGAAAATGTCGGACCATATAGGCTTGATGAACCTCCTCACCAATGAGGTTATAGATCTATACTGATAAATAAACCCATAGATGAATGTGAAACAGTGTAATAATACAGTCAATAACTTAAAACTACTTTATTTTATTCAGTATTATTTGAACAATTGTGTGTGTTTTTCTTCTGTTTTAACCCACTAACTGACCGATAATGTGTTAACACTTCTCTTTCACTTTTTAAGAAAAGTAATACATGTCTACTTCCTTGTCTGGTCAGATAAAAATGAGACTGAGTAAACTGGACTGGCTTTTCCTGGGTCCAGTCAGCTCCGCCCCCAAACAAGCCCCAGTCACACCCCCAGGACCGCACTACCCCCGAACATTAGCAAAATCTCAGTCTTAACTTTTAATTAAAAGTTGAGAGGTCTGCTGATGCATGTGTGCTTTATGTTGCTCTGAAACATCTGTGTTTAGTCCGTGGGCCAGAATCTGTAGGACGTCTCCTTAAGAAGTTTCGTATGAACTGTCAGGGGGCAACTTTCTTCCACCGGGATAAGCTACACATAGCAGTGATCTCAAAACACCAATGTTCCCACGTTTTCACTTGCACATTAATAAGTTATTGCTGATAAAAAATCTAAACTGTCCAAGAGACCGGTTCTCTCCCTGGGCTGCCACCTTACCGTGGTGGAGGGGTTTGAGTGTCTCAATGATTCTAGGAGCTATGCTGTCAGGGGCTTTAAGCCCCTAGTAGGGTCACCCAAGGCAGACAGGTCCTAGGTGAGGGACCGGACAAAGCTCAGCCCAAAAAGCCCCTTATGATGAGTACAATTATTGGATCCTGTGTTCCCTCGCCCGGACGCGGGTCACTGGGGCACCTCTCTGGAGCCAGGCCTGGAGGTGGGGCACGTTGGCGAGCGTCTGGTGGCCGGGCTTTTGCCCATAGAGCCCAGCCGGGCTCAGCCCGAAGAGGCGACATGGGTCCCCCTTCCGATGGGCTCACCACCTGTCGGAGGGGCCAAAGGGGTCAGGTGCATTGTGTAACGGGTGGCAGTAGAGGGCGGGGAACTTGGCGTTCCAATCCTCGGCTGCAGAAGCTGACTCTTGGGACGTGGAATGTCACCTCTCTGGTGGGGAAGGAGCCTGAGCTCGTGCGCGAGGTTGAGAGGTTCCGACTAGAGATAGTCGGACTCACCTCGATGCACCACTCTGGCTCTGGAACCAGTCTCCTTGAGAGGGGCTGGACATTCTTCCACTCTGGAGTTGCCCCTGGTGAGAGGCGCTGGGGTGGGCATACTTGTTGTCCCCCATCTCGGTGCCTGCACGTTGGGGGTTTTCCCCGGTGAACAAGAGGGTGGCCTCCCTCTGCATTCGTGTGGGGGGACGGCTTCTGACTGTTGTTTGCGCTTATGTGCCAAACGGCAGTTCGGATTACCCACCCTTTTTGGAGTCCTTGGAAGGGGTACTGGAGAGTGCCCCTCCTGGGGACTCCCTCGTTTTGCTGGGGGACTTCAACGCTCACGTGGGCAATGACAGTGGGACCTGCAGGGGCGTGGTTGGGAGGAATGGCCCACCTGATCTGAACTCGAGTGGTGTTTTGTTGTTGGACTTCTGTGCTCGTCATGGATTGTTCATCACAAACACCATGTTCAAGCATAAGGGTGTCCATATGTGCTCTTGGCACCAGGACACCCTAGGTCGCAGTTCAATGATCGACTTTGTTGTTGTTTCATCTGATCTGCGGCCCTATGTCTTGGACACTCGGGTGAAGAGAGGGGCGGAGCTCTCCACCGACCACTACCTGGTGGTGAGTTGGCTCCGATGGCGGGGGAGGAAGCCGGTCAGATCTGGCAGGCCCAAACGTGCTGTGAGGGTTTGCTGGGAACGTCTGGCAGAGTCCCCTGTGAGACGGAGCATTAACTCCCACCTCCAGGAGAACTTTAAATACGTCCTGAGGGAGGCGGGGGACATTGAGTCTGAATGGACCATGTTCCGTGCCTCTATTGTTGAGGCGGCTAGTCAGAGCTGTGGCCGCAAGGTTGTCGGTATATGTCGCGGCGGCAACCCTCGAACCCGCTGGTGGACACCAGTGGTGAGGGAAGCTGAAGAAGGAGTCCTACCGAGCTTTTTTGGCCTGTGGGACTCCGGAAGCAGCTGATGTGTACCGGCAGTCCAAGCGGCAGGCGGCTCGGCTGGTCGGCGAGGCAAAAACTCAGGCGTGGGAAGAGTTCGGAGAGGCCATGGAGAAAGACTTCCGTACGGCTTCAAAGCGATTCTGATCCACTATCTGGCGTCTCAGGAGGGGGAAGCAGTGCAGTACCAACACTGTTTACAGTGGGGGTGGTGTGCTGCTGACCTCGACTCGGGACGTTTACCAGATTAAATGTCAGTTCTTTTTCTTTGATCGTGTGAAACAAATCTCTAAATAATTGCAACATTGTCTGGTGCGATTTATATATGTTTTTTTCCTCTCTATTATGTATTTTCTAAATGACGCGATGCATTTAGAAAGCAACAATGCCATTGTGCATGATAAAATATGCAGACACAAAAACATCCAGAGATTTAAAAAAAGCTGTAAACTGTTTTACACTTTCCACTTTTGTAGATGACAACTGTTTAGGTTTTTTACTTTGTTTTTCTTTTGAATGTGTTGCAATTTTTTGGACAGTTGAAAGATGTTTGTTCAATGCACAGATCTAACACAAATATTATAATGTTGAGCTGTAAATTATCGTTACATGAACAAAATAGTGCAGTGAGTTGGTCTGGACCCTCTATTGACAGGCATTGAAGGGGTGGGTGGTGTTGCTGTAATGTATGTAAAGTAATTCAAATGAACAGCTTTTGTTAACATCCCCTGGCTGAAGGTGATTCTAAAGAAACTTTGAGGCCTGTTTTTTCACTAATCTTCTTTGCGAGTACCAGCATTCAAATGCTCATATCTTCTTTAATTGTTTCCAAAAGTTTGATATCATCGGAAAGCTTAGAGTCCACTCTTTCAGAATAACTCAAAGAGTACTTAACCTGTGGAGACTTGTTCCTGGTTTTGCTGTTGCCTGTCACATATTTAGACTGTACATCTTCGATTAAAATTTTATTTTCTAATGCTGGAAATCTCACATTAGATGTGAGATTAAAATGTTCCTTTTTGACAAAGCTTATAGTTAGAGTGGCTCATGTTACCCTGAGCTATCTCTATAGTTATGCTGCTATAGGCTTAGGCTGCTGGAGGACATCAGGGCCTATTTTTCTCACTACTGTTCTCCAGTTTTGCATTGCATTACATTGAAATGACTGTTGTCATTTCAACTTTTAACTTTTTGTTCTCTCTCTTTTTCTTCATAGTAGGTACACCTGGTCTGGCGTTCTGTTAACTGTGACATCATCCAGAGAAGACAGATCACCCGCTACTGCCATGTAATGTAGAACAGATTACTGGATCAATGTGAGCTTCTGTGCTTTTTTGTCTGTCTTGTTGTGTCTCTGCTCTGTCTTCTGTAACCCCCAGTGGGTCGAGGCAGATGACCGTTCATACTGAGCCTGGTTCTGCCGGAGGTTTTCCTTCCCGTTAATGGGGAGTTTTTCTTCCCACTGTCGCTTCATGCTTGCTCAGTATGAGGGATTGCTGCAAAGCCATGTACAATGCAGACGACTCTCCCTGTAGCTCTACGCTTCTCCAAGAGTGAATGCTGATTGTCGGGACTTTGATGCAATCAACTGGTTTCCTTATATAGGACATTTTTGACCAATCTGTATAATATGATTGAATTTGACTTTGTAAAGTGCCTCGAGATGACATGTTTCATGAATTGGTGCTATATAAATAAAATTGAATTCAATTGAATTCAATTGAATTCCCATATAGAAGTATAGAAGTATAATATAACTATTATATATTCTGCAAAAGAGAGCAATAAGGATCATTGATGGAGCTGGAGAAAGGGACCACAACAACCCATTATTGCTGCAACCAAAATTACTCAAATTCACAGATCTTGTGGAGATACAAACAGCATTAATAGTATTCAAAGCAAAAAAAATAATTATTACCAGATAATGAATATAATATTTATAAGTTTTACTTTTTTTTTACTCCTTTTCAGACTTTGCTTAAGAAATTAGTTTTGTTTTTGTTCTGTTCTTTACATGTTTGAAATAAACTTCCCTAAATCTAAACCTAACCTAAACCTAAATTCTATTTTCAAATTTTCACTGAAGCGTGTAGCAACACTGGGCTGTGGTCTGCAGGTCATGTCTATGCAAGCTTACCAGGAAACCAGAGGAGTTATCTAAGAGGCAGCGGAAACGGCACACAAAATTCCTCTCCAGGAAGGAGGAATTCTCTGGTGGAAGCTGCTCCGGGTTGTAGGTGACCAAAGAAGAGCTGCTGTCAGGTTCCATCTCTACGAAAATAAAAGCACAAACCAGTTATAAAACCTATATTTAGAAATTCTCCAAAGTAACAATTTTCTTGGTTTTAATATAATTGAATTTTTGCAAAGTTCAACTACTACAGTTTTCCTTTTTATGACCAAAGCATTTCCAAATTGAGTTTTAACTCGGTTTGTTTAGTTGTATTTTTTCTAAGTTGGTGGACTTGATATTAAGATTCATCTTGAGCTATAGTTTGTGCTGTCTATGGTGCATCTCCCTGAATATGTTTCAAGTAAAGAGATCTTTTGTTGAATTATATTAGTCTTAAAATAACATCTACATCCACATCAAATTGTTTCTCTCTGGGCTTCTTTGATCGGCTCCATCACCTAGTTGGAGTGGGGGGCTGTTGGATGTGTCCTGTGGGTCGTAGTGGCTGATTTTGGGGGTGCCTGGGTCTGGGGGTTGCTTGGAGTGGGATGTCTGGTGGGTCCAGTGCCAGGGTCTGTGGCCCCCAGTTGGGTGGGGCTTTGGGGGCCTCAGGGGCCTCAGGGTGGCCTCCAGCGGTTACTTGTGATGCTCTTTGGGGGGGTCTGCACCGGCAGATGTGGGTCCAGACCTGGGAGCTGTTTCTCTACTGGGTGGGTCTCTGGGCTTGGGGCTACTGGGGGGTGCCGCCTTTGGGCAGGTGATTGTGTAGGCTTCTGCCCTGAGGGCTTCCTCTACCCCATTCACATTTAGACATTGAGGTTTCTAGGTGGGGTGCATGGGGGCCCTCCCATTTTTAAATGCACTTGAAAACACCATGCAACAACACAACATTTGAGTGGGCTGAGGCAGGCACAGGGTCTTTTTCACATCCCTGTTCTTCAATTGCCATTTGGACTCTAGAGGAGGAGTGGGCTGCCTGGTTGGGCTCGGGGAAGGGTGTTGGGTCCTGGAGGTCAGCTGGAGCTGGAACTGGCACTAATGCTCTCCCACAGAATATGGAAGGCAGGGTGTGGGGGAGGCAGCATCTCAGGGTTCATGGTGGGTTCTGGTTGGCCGGCCCGTTCGGTTCATGTTGGCCCCATCTCAGGGTGGATGGGCCTGTGGGTATTCTGGGCTGAAATCAGGGTGGGAGGTAAGGGCCGAAGTGTGTACTGGGTAGGTCGGGGTTTGATGGTGGTCCCTCCCATCCCGATGATAGGGCTCACCTTTCAGGTCTAGGGACTGGATACCCCTCTGGGTTGCCGGTACCTGGACCTGTGAGTATGGGATATGTGTTATGAGTGTGTGTATTGCATCCCCTTTTTTTGGGGTAAGAGTGTATGCATGTGGGAGCACTACAATGGGGACATGTGAATGTGACTATGTACATGGTTTTCTGTTTGTCTTTATGTCAGGTTGGGTTTTAGACTGCCCCCTCTCCTGTGACATCTCATGTCTCCACTAAGTGTGGAGCCCATCCCCCCTGTTCTGCTCCCCTCCATTAGCTGGCGCCTTGACCTTCTGATGTGTTGGTTATCCTCTGTGGCTGGGGCTGGGTTTGTGCTGGCTCACTCCTGGCTGCTGCTTTGCAGAGCCTGGGCACCATGGCAGGGCCCGCTGGATTCACTCTGGTGTAGCTGACTGCTCGTCGCCGCAGCTCCTGAGGGCTTCAGCACTGTGGTTGTTGGGAGTTTCCTATGGCTCCTCTCTGTTCTTCCCTGGAATGGGGGAGGCAGCTATCACTATGTTTGTCCTTCTTGGGTACCATTGCTCTAGGGGCTCTTTCGGGCGTCTGGGGTTCTGGTTTCCCCGGAGTCTGCCTCGGTGCTCTGGGGGGTGCATCTTTGGGTCCTCACAACCACTATTGAGCATTCTTCTTAAGGATAAAACTTACATATACAAGTGCATTCTCAGGAACACCTACATGTGCTTGGATTCAGGTGCTTACAGACTCCTGTTTATACAAAAACCCTATTATTAGCTTAGCTGTCACTTTATACATCTCATATTAAATAATACAGTGTATTTTTCAGTGATGTTATCAAGGTGGTGGTTGTTTGTACGTGTAATATTTTATTGATTCATTTAGCTTTTATTTTTACATATGTCTTTGCAGGTGTAGAAGCAAACACAGAGGTCATTATCTTGTTCTGTTCTTTTCCGCTCCTCTATTTTGTATTACCGTTTCTCCTGTTCAGAATTTTGTCTGATCTTTTTCTCTTCTTTTTTTCTGTTCTACCTTTCTTTTTTAGTGTCAATTGAACATGAAACAGTCCCAGAATAAAATCTAATAAAGCTTTACGCACATATAAATCAAGCGGAGTACTACAGGAAAAGCAGCAATGCTCCACTTGTGAAACTAAAATCTGTTGGGCTCTCTTTGGCATTTAGACAGCAATCCTCAATGCTACACTGCCAAGGACATGTTAAAAAATAAATAAATAAAATAAAAAACTAAGTTGAGTAAGCAAGTGTTTCTGAGAAAAGCTGTAGTTGTGTTAGAACTGTTGATCTTAGCCAAAATCCAAAGCATCCCACCAAAGGACACACACACACAAACACACACACACACACACACACACACACACACACAAACACATATAAGCATCTTAAAACCTAAATACAGATCTAGGGCCACTTTGACTCATAAGCCACAGTGAAGATTACAGAGTCATGTGATCTGACCCGAGGCTGGCCTCACAGCTTAATGCTGTGTACTTGACCATCTCATACTGATGTCTGGCTGTTTGTTCTTGCTGAGGTTAAAAGTGAGAAACAAACCACACAAACCTGTGTATCATCTTTAATACACAGGTTTTACAGGAAGAGATAAACTGATTTAACGGTTCAGTTAAACCATGTAAACATGTAACAATGTGTCACTATCAAACAAATTCTAGAATGATAAATACCCGAATGCCTTAAGAAAAACAAAATGTAGCAGAGTAGATTATCAAGGCTGTTTTTTGTACAATTTTCTGCTTCATTAAGGCTCTAGACAACATAAACTCATGATGAGAAGAGAGTGGTTACCTTGGGAGGAGTCCTGGGAAATGACTGATGCTGCAGCCTGGGGAGGATTCAAAGCCCAGTGCAGGTTTCTTCTAAGTTCCTGCTGGTCCTCTGTATGGACCAGTTCATAAGCACTCTGGTGGATGACATCAGTCTAACAAATAAATAAATTAATGAATACATAAAAGAAACATTTGAGCATGTTACGCAAGCAAAATGATAATAATAATAATAATAATAATAATAATAATAATAATAATAATAATAATAATAATAATAATAATAATAATAATAATGGCTGCACAGTGGCGCAGTGGGTAGCACTGTTGCCTTGCAGCAAGAAGGTCCTGGGTTCGAGTACACCCCTGGGTCTTTCTGCATGGAGTTTGCATGTTCTCCCTGTGCATGCGTGGGTTCTCTCCGGGTACTCCGGCTTCCTCCCACAGTCCAAAAACATGACTGTTAGGTTAGTTGGCTTCTCCAAAAATTGTCCTTAGGTGTGAATGTGTGCGTGAATGGTTGTTTGTCCTGTTTGTCTCTGTGTTGCCCTGCAACAGACTGGCGACCTGTCCAGGGTGTACCCCGCCTCTCGCCCAGTGAACGCTGGAGATAGGCACCAGCACCCCCGCGACCCCATGAGGGATAAAGCGGTTCGGAAAATGGATGGATGGATGGATAATAATTCAATTCAATTCAATTTTATTTATATAGCGCCAAATCATGAAACATGTCATCTCAAGGCACTTTACAAAGTCAAGTTCAATCATATTATAATAATAATAATAATAATAATAATAATAATAATAATACACAAGAATTAAAGAAGTAGGTAGGTAATTGGCTTTTAAACTATAAATAAAACTGAACCAGTTATTCTACAGATTATTATTATTATTATTGATCATCTAAAAGTGAGGCAGGTCTTCCCAGATGCAGAGACTCCAAGCATGCCGAGACATAACCTTCATCAGTGTAAACAAAGCATCTGCATACCATATCCTAACATTAAATAAGGTTTTTATTGGGTTACTGCTAAGGTTAGCATCTGACTAGCACTTGTATTGATTCCATAGCAGTAACGTGTGGTATTCAAGGTGACCCTGAGTTGAGGGGGTCATCCCATACAGTTTCTCTTTAGATGGTTTTCCACTACCCGCGAAAAGCCCTGGGTTTTTCAAAAGCGCAGCGCATGTTTCGATACATATTTACCCAGCTAATTTCAGTTTCCTGGTGCTTTACTTTCACTGATAAAGGCTCCTGGTTTGAGGGCAAGATTTTTCAGCTTTCACAAGGATTGTTGAAGGAGCGGGTTATATGAAGCAAGGCAAAGAACTCCACCACCAGGAGCAGTAAGGAGATGAGGGTACAAATTTACTGACTTTATGCTCTTAACCTGTCACAAATAGTAGCTTTAAAATGTTTCTTAGCTAGAAAGTACACCTCAAAACTTCACCTGTGCAGTCAGTTAATCAAGATAATGATCCGGATGCAGCAGAGGGGTGCAGACGTGTATTCGTGAGCTCTCAGTGGTACCAAGCATCTGCCTTTATCCTGATTCAACTTCTCATAACCTTTGATTTTATGAAAGAGGCGAAGCAATTAAGAACACCTTTGCATGGCATGCTATAACTTTTGTCATACAAAGAAAAAGAAAACTGCAAATCAAACTTCACCTGCATGCCGAAACCGCAAGAAACATGGCGGACGGGGAAAAGGAAATATCCTTCAGCAAACTTTTCGAAGCAATTCAAGAAACAAAAGAGGACCTCACGAAACATATTGACAGAAAAACAGCTGGCATAGAACCAACATTAACGAAAATCGAGTCCTCACTCTACGCTGGTGGAACAGGTTGATGAGATACAGACATGAGTGAGTACAAACGAAGACGATATTAAAGATACGCGCAACCGTGTCGACAAAATGGAGAAACTGATAACGCAACTCAAAGACAAAACTGTTGATCTAGAAAATCGCAGCAGGAGATCTAACATCAGGATAATTAATGTGCCGGAACAAGCAGAAGGCCGTGATGCCGCAGGACTTTTGGAAAAGTTTATACCGCAAATTCTGGGTAGCGACAACTTCACTTCTGTCATCCTGGAAAGAGCGCACCGAATTGGGAAGCAATCGGACAGACCGTGGCCTCTCATCGCCAAGTTCCTGAACTTCAGAGATAAAGAGAAAGTCCTTCGGCTGGCCAGAAGTAAGGGAGAGATGACATATGAGAACAAAAGGATATCGTTCTACCCAGACTACAGCGTAGATTTGCAGCGCAAAAGAGATGCCTTTCGTATCGTGAAGCGGACGCTGCGAGAGATGGAGGTGGAATACACGCTCTATCTACCCCGCCCAGCTTCGCAGCAAGCACCAGGGATCCGCTAAGTTTTTCTCCTCACCAGCCGAAGCACAGCGTTTTCTGAAAGATCTCCCAAGTGAGCAACCTAAAGCTAATCAAAATGACTGTAATGTCCAGTCCACTGTTGCAGACACTGATGAGAGGGGCTGAGAGCGGTTGTGACTCAAAATGTGACGTTCAGGATAACTGGGACGTTCTGACGATAAACCCGCACCTGTTTGCTGAAACATGTTTGTCCGTTCATTGCTTAAGTATGACTGTGCACCCAGATATATAATATTGCAGCATGCAAACTTACGTATGACGTTATGGTATACATCCCCATTCTAGAATGGGATCACATCTTTCTTATCCTTTGCATATTTTTGCTTTAAAAAAAGTTGAAACTTTTCAAATGTTAGGAGTGGCCAGATTTTACTTTCCTGCAGATGTTGAAGCCACCTCTGTTTAAGAGAGTTACCTACCTAATGTGGTTCTATTTCATCCCTCCTGACCGCCAGAGGGTGGTGCTGAAAGCACTGAATGTTCCCTTCGGGCATGCGCAGTTTGAGTAATTATACCAAGAGTCACACCTGTGATGCCGGATGACCACTCAGAGGCTATATAGCCTGGTGTCATCCTTGGCTTGTTCCTCTTTTCTTCTCGCAAGCGGTTCGCTATCTTCCCCGTTGTTTGACGCCCCATCTCTCGGAGTTGCAGTTTTCCCTTCGCCCCCCCCAGGGCTGCAACAGGTTAATCTGTTAAACGTTTTTGGAAGTTTTTCGGAAGGTAAGTAAGCTGTTTGTTGGTGACGGTAGCGTCCGTGCCCCCTCTCCCAGCTCACGACTTCTTGTTACCGTGTTACCTACAGCTTGGTCACACTCTCCCAGTGTGACCAACTTTATTTTCTGAAGTGTGAGTGCGGCTAACGTTGTTAGTTTCTTTGATTTACTAGTTTTATACCTGGTGACGGCAGTGTTTCCGCCCCCTCTCCCAGTGTGACCAACTTCATTTACCGAAGTTTGAAAACGACTAACGTTGTTAGCTCCTTTTGGTTTATTAGTTTTATACCTGGTGACGGCAGTGTTTCCGCCCCCTCTCCCAGTGTGACCAACTTCATTTACTGAAGTTTGAGTATGGCTAACATTGTTAGTTTATTTGGTTTATTGGTTTTATAACTGGTGACGGTAGCGTGTTGCCCCTCTCTCAATATAAGCCTCCTTGTGTTTGCAGCCTCTTTTGTGGCTCTGCTATGATTGGTGACGGCTGCGTTTGCGCCCCCTCTCCCGATTTGAGCTCATTTTCATTTCTTAATTGGGCTGAGCTTTGTTGACCTTCGACATGGATGGCTCCCACAGCTGCATTGAGTGTAGGGCTGCCCTCCAGGCAGAGGATGGCCACTACCTGTGCCCTACCTGCCTTGGACATGAGCACCTTGTGGAGGACCTGTGCGACAATCCCTGCATGAATTGTAGTTTTATGCCACATGTAGTGAGGGTGACTCGTTTGGCCCAGTTGTGCCCCCAGGAGGGCTCTGATCTTCCGCCCTGTGAACAGGTGGATCACCCCCAGGCATTCTAAGCGCTGTGGTGGGACTACGGTCTTGGCACCCCCCCTCGGAGGAGACGGGCCAAACTTGACCAGGGCCTGGCCACAAGGGTGGAGCAGTTGTCGGCGGAGTTGGCAGAGATGAAGTCTTTGTTGCAGACACATCAGCCTGATGCCTCTCTTCCAGTGACTGGGCTCTCCTCCCCACCCATGCCTGAACTAGTTGCGGAGGAGGACGTCATATCTCTGGCTGCCTTTGCTTCTCATTTTAGAGATGAGGAGGAGGCAGGGTCCTCTCAAGTCTCTGACACTGGGTCATTTTCATCCCAGAGTGCAGTTGGGCAGGTCGGTGACAGTTTCATACGGGATGTCATGTCTATGGCCCTGAAGCAGCTGCAGCTGGAACTCCCACAAGGAGATGTATCTGACTCCGGGAGTGCCTTTTTCAGGCACGGACAGGCTCCTACTCCCTTTTCTGTATCTCCATCAGAGGAGTACCTTAAGGAGTTGCATGCTTGTTGGCGGGACCCGAGAGCGTTGTCACTGTTCTCCTCAGACGGTCGGGTGTTAGTTGCCATGCATGAGTCGGTGAAGGCCGGCCTGGACCGTATGCCAGCAGTTGAACCCGCTGTCGCTTCACTGATTGTGTGGCCAGATGAAGCCCTGCGTCCTGACGTCAGATGCCCACGGACTCAATGTCGGGTTACGGATGACCTCCTGTGTAAGGCATACAATGCAGGAGCCTGTGCTGGCTGCGTTGGCAACTCCCTGGCGCACCTCATGTCCACCCTCTCTACATCTGTTCAGGACGCTGGTGGTGCAGCAGTTGGTTTTAGCGACGCAGCTTTGCAAGCCTTTGCAGGCCTTTGCGCTGATGACCAGAGAGCTTGGCCGTGTCATGTCATTCCTTGTCCAAGCTCGTAGACAGGTCTGGCTTGCACAGTCTCCTCTCACCGAGGCTTGCCGTAGGACCCACAGGGGTGTCCTGGTTGTGCTAGGGGAGTTGTTAGGACCAGCTGCCCTGGAGGCGCTGGAGTGGACTATTCAGGCGCGTCAGACCAGCCAGCAGCTTTCTGGCCTTCGCAGGAGTGTACCCCCCTTTCCTCAGCATTCAGGGCGCCCTGCTGCTACCTCCAGCGTCCAGCCATGGCCTCGGACTGGTCATAGGCCTGGTGGTTTCTATCCCCATGATGTGCGGCAGAGACCCAGCAGGGACTTTCGTGAGCCAGTCGGCCGCCCAGTTAGACAGACCCGGGCCTCAGGTCCTTCCCCCAGGGCTCCCAGGGGCCGAGGGGATAGAAGATGATGCCACCGGGCAAGCCGTTGGACATTTCTCCCATCAGCAGCTAAGTTTCTGGGCTGCTCACACTGTAGATACATGGGTGGTTGCCACCTTAACCCATGGCTACAGACTCCAGTTCCAACGGCGGCCCCCTCTCACGCCGGGTCAAAATGACTATTATCACCGACCAGGTGAAATCCCTGGCACTGGACCAGGAGCTTTCCACCCTCCTGGCCAAGGGAGCAATCGAGGCTGTGGATCCTCTGCGGCAACTCAGAGGCTACTATTCTATATACTTCCTCGTGGCAATAAAGACTGGTGGTTTTCGCCCCATTTTAGATCTAAGGGGACTCAATCAGTACCTGAAAGTCCTTCCCTTCCACATGCTCACCACAGCAGAGGTCCTTTAGACCATTGTGGCAGGGGATTGGTTTACGTCAGTGGATCTGACAGACACCTACTTTCATGTGCCTATTGCGGCAGAACATCGCCACTTTCTCAGGTTTGCTTATCGGGGTCGCTATTGGCAATTCTGGGGGCTCCCATTCGGGCTCTCCTTTTCCCACGAGGGTGTTTACTTGATGCATGAAAGCGGCCCGCTCTCCTCTGCAGGCCTCCGGAGTCAGGATTCTGCCATACCCAGACGACTGGCTTCTTTGTGCTCCCTCTCAGGTAGCTGCCTCTCGGGATACGTCCCGGCTTCTTCTTCAGGTGTCACGGTTGGGCCTCAAAGTCAACCTTGCAAAGAGTTGTCTGGTTCCATCTCAGACAACCACCTTTCTTGGGCTGCATCTGGACTCCACTACCATGAAGGCCCGTCCATCTGTTCACAGGGTGGATGACATACTCCAGCTTGTCGTCGATTCAGGCTGGGCAGGCAGTTTCCTTACAGCATCTTCCTGCAAATGCTGGGCAAACTGACATCAGTCACTCGTGTTGTGCCCTTGGGTTGGCTCCTTCTACATCCTTTGCAGCGGTGGCTCAACAGCTTTGGCCTAGACGCCAGGCTGCACAGGCGTCGCAGGCTCATGGTGACGAGGATGTGCCTTCATGCCCTAGCTCCTTGGTGGGACAGGACCCTTTTGTCCAGTGGCATTCCAATGGGGTTCAGGGAAACGCGTACAAAACTCGGTCTTTTTCTGTACAGCTGCCGTTCAACTCAATGGTGTATGTATGGCACGAGACATACAAAGTGGTTGCGTGTGTCCGTTACTGTTGAGCGGGCGTACGTACGCAATGCAAATTCCTACGATTCGCCCGTTTGGTTCCTTTCTACGGGCGTGCTGCCTTCCGTGCACCATGTGATGCCGCTCTCATCTCGATTTGGCAAATCGGGGGGGGGGGGGCGTGTACGAAAGGAAGGATCGTTGTATGGGCCTGGTTACAATGGCTTATTAGCCCACCCAGGATAGTTCCACCAACGTGTCGGAAAGTGCACTGCACAAACGCAACTACGGGCAGGAGGGGAAAAGTGGGGAAGCTTTTGCTATTGGCTGAGACCGTGGCTTATTTAATTATGCGTGTTTAGGAGGGGCCAAGGTGTATGGAAGGAGGGATGCTGTACGGGCCTGGTTCCATTGCTTTACAATGGCTTATAAGCCCACCCAGCATAGTGCCACCAACGTGTCGGAAAGTGCACTGCACGAATGCAACTACGGGCAGGAGGGGAAAAGTGGGGAAGCTTTTGCTATTGGTCGAGACCATGGCTCATTTAATAATGCGCGTTTAGGAATTGCCAAGGTGTACGGAAGGAGATATGCTGTACGGGCATGGTTGCATTGCTTTACAATGGCTTATAAGCCCACCCAGCATAGCACCATCAACGGTTTGGAAAGTACACTGCACGAACGTAACTACCGGTGGGAGGGGAAAAGTGGGGAAGCTTTTGCTATTGGCCGAGACCGTGGCTTATTTAATTATGCGTGTTTAGGAGGGGCCAAGGTGTACAGAAGGAAGGATGGTGTACAGGCCTGTCCAAATATCAATAGCACCAATGGTGGTGGGAAATGGTACTGCAGCATATGGCCAAGAGTGGAACTCTGGGCCCGTTTTGTTTCTGGAGCTATGCCACCAGCCAGGTAATATTTGATTTGTGATTATTGAGGCCTTTGCAGCTCATGGATTTGGACCAACCTTATAAATTATCATGTCCTGGAAGTGCTCTACAACATGCCACTAACCACATCTTCTTATCATATTGCTAATAGGAAGTAGCTATAGGAAGGGGATACAGCTATGAGCTTTGCCCTGTTGGTAGATGCCTCAAAGGGGCTCCTGTATGCCGAGTTGGAGCTGGAACAGACAAACCGTGTGTGAGCTGTGTGCCATCAAAGTTGCACATTTTCACCTTTTGACCCCTACTGTGTCCACGTGGAACCACCCAAGGAGTTCAAAATCAAAGGTTCTGCTCCTCATAAAGTCACCTACAAAATATGTTAAAATCAGCCTCCTGTGAAAAAAACAACAAAAGCTGATTGCCCCGAAAAAAACAGCCAACTTCCTAATGGCACAATACAGTATTTGAGTCTCAAAAGCTGAGGCAGAAAGGTTTATTTATGCGCGGCGATACCAAAATTCAGATATGAGTTCTAGCTCAACCCTCAACCGCTGTCTGTGATTTTTGTGCCTCTGGGTGCTTGCGTCTAAGAATGGCACACGCTTGAAATATGAAAAAGAGATGCACAAAACACACTGCTTCTAAGAAGCAGTGTGTTTTATGCCACCGCTCGGCATAGGAGCAACGTAGGGTCTTTCTTTTCTTTTTCACCTTGATGAGGCCTCAATGGGGCCCTCTAGAAGCAGTGTTTTGTGCAACTGTTCGGCATAGGAGCAATGTAAGCTCACAATAATGGTACCAAAAGAAAACGTAGATGGAGACGATCGAAACAAGCCCACTCAAGCCCATGTAGCTCTTTCTTTTGTCTGCCAGCAGCTGGTTTTTGACCTTAATGAGGCCTTAACCGGAGCCGCCTAGAAAGCAGTGTGTTTTTTTGCCACCGTTCGGCATAGCAGCAACGTAGGCTCACAAACTTGGTACCAAACAAAAAGAGTAAATTGAGACGATCGAAACAAGCCCACTCGAGCCCATGTAGCTCTTTCTTTTGTCTGCCAGCAGCTGGTTTTCTCACCTTAATGAGGCCTTAATTGGAGCCACCTATAAAGCAGTGTGTTTTGTGCCACCATTCGGCATAGCAGCAACGTAGGCTGACAAACTTGGTACAAACGAAAGAGTATATCGAGATGATCGAAACAAGCCCACTCGAGCCCATGTAGCTCTTTCTTTTGTCTGCCAGCAACTGGTTTTTGACCCTAATGAGGCCTTAATCACAGCCGCCTAGAAAGCAGTGTGTTTTGTGCCACCATTCGGCATAGCAGCAACGTAGGCTCACAAACTTGGTACCAAACAAAAAGAGTAAATTGAGACGATCGAAACAAGCCCACTCGAGCCCATGTAGCTCTTTCTTTCGTCTTCCAGCAGCTGGTTTTCTCACCTTAATGAGGCCTTAATTGGAGCCGCCTAGAAAGCAGTGTGTTTTGTGCCACCGTTCGGCATAGCAGCAACGTAGGCTCATAAATTTGGTACCAAACGAAAGCGTAGATGGAGACGATCAAAACAAGCCCACTCGAGCCCATGTAGCTCTTTCTTTTGTCTTCCAGCAGCTGGTTTTTGACCTTAATGAGGCCTTAATCGGAGCCGCCTAGAAAGCAGTGTGTTTTGTGCCACCGTTCGGCATAGCAGCAACGTAGGCTCACAAACCTGGTACCAAACGAAAAAGTAAATTTAGACGATCGAAACAAGCCCACTCGAGCCCATGTAGCTCTTTCATTGTCTGCCAGCAGCTGTTTTTTGACCTTAATGAGGCCTTAATTGGAGCCGCCTAGAAAGCAGTGTGTTTTGTGCCACCGTTCGGCATAGGAGCAACGCAGGCCCACAAACTTGGTACAAACGAAAGAGTATATCGAGATTATCGAAACAAGCCCACTCGAGCCCATGTAGCTCTTTCTTTTGTCTGCCAACAGCTGTTTTTTGACCTTAATGAGGCCTTAATCGGAGCCGCCTAGAAAGCAGTGTGTTTTGTGCCACCGTTCGGCATAGGAGCAACGTAGGCTCACAAACTTGGTACCAAACGAAAGAGTAAATCGAGACGATCGAAACAAGCCCACTCAAGCCCATGTAGCTCTTTCTTTTGTCTGCCAGCAGCTGGTTTTTTCACCTTGATGAGGCCTAAACCTTCTTGATAAGGACCACTCTCCTTCAACCCTTAAGGTGTATGTTGCAGAAATCTCATGTCACCTATCTGTCGACGACCGTACAGTGGGGCGCCATGATCTGGTCTCTCTTTTTCTGCATGGTGCTCGTAGGCTACGCCTGCTGCCGGCTCCACGAGTGTCCAATTGGGACCTACCATTGGTTCCCGTAACTCTGTGCCACCCTCCATTTGAGCCTTTGGCACAAGCGGACCTCAAGTGGCTTTCCTGCAAGACTGCTTTTGTGATGGCTATCGTCTCAGCTAAGAGAGTCAGTGAGCTACATGCTCTCTCTGTCAGCCCCACTTGTATCAGGTGGGCTTCAGATGGCTCCGATGTTACCCTGTGACCTAATACTGCATTTGAGCCTAAGGTGATGTCTCCTTTTCACTGTAACCAGCCATTGCGGTTGGCTCAGTTTCAGCCTCAGTAAGGTGCAACTGAGGATGGGTCTGAGTTATTGTGCCCAGTAAGGGCATTGGAGGCATACATTGCAGCCACCGCAAATCTAAGACGCTCGGACCAGCTTTTCCTATGCTGCTCCCTGCCAGTCAGGTTGGGGGCACATTCCACCAGGAGCGTCTCTGCTTCCTGGGTGGCTTTGAGAGGGGTCCCTCTGGAAGCAATATGTGCTGCTGCATCATAGGCTTCCCCGACCACCTTCACAAGGTTCTACAATGTCAATGTGAATGCCCCTCATCCACTGGGTCATGTCCTTTTACAAGGTTCTGCTGGGCCCTCTCAGCGAGGTATGTGCTCAGGATTCCTTGTGACATGGTTGGCATTAGTCATTCAGTGCTTTCAGCACCGCCCTCTGGCGGTCAGTAGAGATGAAATAGGACAAAAGTTACGTATGTAACTACGGTTCTATGAATCCCGGATGACCGGCAGAGCTTCTCTGTCACTCAGAATCCTTGCTTCTGCGAGAAGATTCTGTAGGAACAGAGCCAAGGATGACACCAGGCTATATAGCCTCTGAGTGGTCATCCGGCGTCACAGGTGTGACTCTGTTGGTATAATTACTCGAACTGCGCATGCCCGAAGGGAACATTCAGTGCTTTCAGCACCACCCTCTGGCGGTCATCCGGGATTCATAGAACCGTAGTTACATACGTAACTTTCGTTTTGTTTCAGGGATTTTATCAGGCAGGTTTTTACTTTAATGTTTTGGGGTTTCTCACTAAAACTCGATTTTCTACCCACACACACGTCCAGACTATTCTCATGGTCAAATTTGGTCCTTTCATCGCACTCATGTTTATTATTTTACCACCTCTAAATGCAGGAGTACAACCAGACATCCTTAAAGTTGAAAGCAATCATAGATATCCTTCTGGGACATATATCCAAAGAATTTAGATTACGGCTAGGCTAACTTGTATATCTAGGAATATATGAGGGACAAATTCGCCAATTAAGAGGAAGAAAATGTTGACATATTTAAAGAGGCAGAAGGCAGATATTGCCTTTATCCAGGAGAGCCACCTCACTGACACTGAACATTTAAAATTTCTCTACGAAAGCAAGAGGTGTCGCCTTGCTCATTAACAAACGCTTGAACTTTAAATTAAATTCAGTTGAAAGGATAAAAATGGCCTTGTAAACTGTGAAATAAATAGGAACAAGATAGCGTTGGTGAACATATATGGACCTAATTATGATGACCCGTTATTCTTTAACAATTTGATTATGAAACTAGCTGCAATAGGGGGTCAGTACAGACTTCAATCTGGCCTTAAACCCTGTTCTGGATCGATCATCTCCAAAAACATTTTCATTACCAAAGGCGGCAAAAGTACTAAAGCAAGGTATGAAAGATATTGGCATAATTGACGTGTGGCGAAATCTTTATCCAAACCAGAGGGATTTCTCCTTCTTTTCACCAATGCATAACACACACTCTAGAATTGATATGTTCCTTGTGCCACAACATATGAAGGCCGCCGTGATGGAATGTTCATATTTAGCAGCCACCTTCTCAGATCATAATCCTATCAGACTCTCCTGGATGATTGACTCTCCACAACTAACAACCCTCAGGTGAAGATTCAAAAGTCATAGCTGAAAGACCTTGAATTTATTTCATATATGAACACTAATATTGAAATATCTATTGATGCCAACTCAAATTCTTCCTCTCATGCTAACATTTGGGAGGCTCTTAAAGCCTATATGAGAGGTCATATTTTATCATACAGTGCTCACAAGGTAAAATAAATTAGAGAGAAACTAACTAAATTGGAAAGATGTTAGAAAGCAGGAACAGGATTACATTGCCACCAAGAAGGAAAAACACCTTAATATACTAACCAAAACTAGGATGCATTATAATAAATATATACCAACAAAGAAGAAGCAGCTATGGCCAGAACTAGAAATCACTATTATAAGTTTGGGAACAAAACAAGTAAACTCTTAGCCTGGCAAATTAAAAAGGAAACATCTGATAAATTTATACACTCAATATTAACGGAGGACGGCAGACTCCTTGATGACTCACAATCCATCAATGCAGAATACAAACAGTTTTACGAGGACTTATATAAAACTGAACAGGACACTGATAATATTGGAGCGAAAAAGTTTATGGATAGAATAACCCTTCCCAAACTGCAAGAAATCTAAAAATTCACCATCAGTAAGGCACCAGATCAATGAGCTTGTATCTTACTGCACACCTGAAAAGATACTCTATAATGTTAGAGGAAAACATGCGACCTTTGAAAGAATCTGGGGCCCCTTCATAGACATTCTGCCCTTTCTGGACCTGGCTGCCTATGATGGAGTGAGCCTTCCTGGACCGGCCTCAAACTAGCCCCTTGCAGGTTCTTCTTATAAAACTTCCTCATTTTTGTATCTGACATGAGTAGTGTGTTGAATTATGTAGATATGAATGTGCTCTGATGGATGTGTTGTGTACAGAAATGAAAGGATATCAAGAACCATACGAGAAAGGATGGGAGGGGAACAGTTTGTGTTCCCTTTTTTTCATTTGGTGTTAAAAAGTCAAAAACCATCTTCCTTGTATGGTGTGTCTGTAAGACTTTACATCAATAAGTTTGTTTTATAACATACAACTTCCAATATAAATGTAAATGCTTGCTATACACCATGAGCATCTTGTAAAAGCTTCTGTTAATAAATAAATCTTAAAAAAAAAAAAAGATAATGATCCCATTTTGAATCTGCTTTGGGAGTTTTCGGAGCAGCAGAGCTCCGTTTACAGACCAGTCTACCTGCTAAACTAAACTAGGCTAACTGGACAGCTGAGCGGGAATCCCCCAGTGACCACAGCTTTAACCCAGCTCGGCATTATGGGATTTCCTCCTACTTCCTAGTTGTTCAATGTAGCTCAAAGTGAATATAATGGTTTAGTGAGTTGGTGGTGTATATATATATATATATATATATATATATATATATATATATATATATATATATATATATATATATATATACTCCAAAGAGGAAACATTTTTTACTGAGGATTTCTGCTACGTGTATTTGATCGTGGTACACCACCACACCAAAATAGAAGCTGCTACCCCTTCAGAATCAATTCAAAAATATGTTAAAACAATGTAAAGCATATGATATAGCAGGGATCACCAACATGGTGCGAGGACTACATGTTGTGCCCATGAGCTAGTTCTAAAGAAAAAAGCACCACCCATCAGTGAGCTGTATTTAAAAACTTTATTTTATTCTCCGTTACTCTTCCTTTTTATTCACACTTGTATTTATATAGCCAATATCTATAACAAAGGATGAAAATGTATTTATTTTACATAACGTAAAGGTGAACTCTGACTCTTCTTGTTCAAAGGTCAGTCCTGGCAGCCCTTCTTATGACACACCACTAATGAAGTAGCTCTGTGTCAAAAAGGTTGGTGACCCCTGTGATATAGCATAGCTACTGTACAATTGCAAGCTTATTCCAATAGTAATCAGAGTTTAAAATGAATTTAAATATCGTGAAATGATAAAATTTACTTTTGAAAAACCAACACCCCCGGCTCCTCTCTGTCTCGCTGAGAAGCTGCTAGTGAATGAGGCTGCTGGTGGCTACTGGGTGATACTCTGGTCTCAGTAGGGAAGGAAAACTGGAGACAACAGTCCAGAGTTTCCTAGCGACTCATATTTGTTTTATGGTGACACCTATGCAGGAGGGGAGATGTGGGTTGCCATGGAAGGAATCCATGGAAGGAATTAATCAACTGTATAACTCTACAGTTGCTCATCATTCACTTTTCTTCATCAGTTGAAACAGAAATAATCCATTAACTAACAGTCCTTCAAACACTTTAAAGAGTTACAAGAAAGGATGGATAACATATACAGAAGGAGGACAGAAGGGACATTTGTGAGGTCTAGAAAACTGTGGTTAGAGAAACTAAATCACTTTTTGAAATTACAAAAATATCATGCAAAATTAAGTATAATTGCTCTTTTAAGAATAGAAGAGGTTGGAAGTGATGACCTGAAAATACTCCATAGATTCTATCCAACTAATCACTACTTTCAGGATTTTTACTAATGTTTGAAAAAGTGAGAGTGAAGTGCTGTTTTCTGTACAACTTCCCCAAAGGTCCGTTGCAATAGAAATACTACCATTTAAATTCCCCAGGCTTTCTTTCACCTGGATAAACTGAAGGGGGGTTAAATCTTGGGTTTTTTAGTGGAAAAGGGATTTATGTGACCTAAAATCAACAATGATCAAACAGTAGATACTACAGTTTTATAGGTGTTGAAAATGAGTTATCTAACCTAAATATAGCAGAATTTCTTCATTATTGAAATGTAAGACAGATGCACAATAATGTGACATTGGGTATAAAGAAATGTAAAGTTGCGTGAGCTTAGGGAGGAGCTAGGTCTTCTATATCTGTGCAGAGTTGTTATGCTGGAACAGACACAGCTTTAAACAGTAAGCTCCTGTCTGGCTCCAGTATAACTTTGACATGTTGTTTGAGAAAATGTGAGGAACCAAATCTCCCAAAGAAATCCAGGATACCTAAACACTCAAAAGCCAAATTATTTTTTAAATAGATTGGTACTGATGGTGTGCAGTGGATTGCAGTTATGGAATAATCATTAGGTATAGAATTACTTTGTAGGGACAGTTCTC
The DNA here is from genome assembly GCF_011125445.2 of Fundulus heteroclitus. NCBI lineage: Eukaryota > Metazoa > Chordata > Actinopteri > Cyprinodontiformes > Fundulidae > Fundulus > Fundulus heteroclitus. The sequence goes on from NC_046367.1 coordinate 863,831, forward strand.
CCCTCAGACCAGGCGGCATGGGCGGGCATTGGGGGGCCGTGCCAGCCCTGTGAGCCAGCTATGCCCGCCCTGGATTGGAAGCTGTCTTTATTTTTTTTATTTTTTTTTACCTCGGAGTGGCCATCGTCCTTTTAGTACTATCTTTGATGTGTCAATCATACAATTTAACCAATCAAATCAATGACTGACGACAACATGCTAGCCAATCACAGCTGGAGTGGGGCGGGACACTGAGTCATAGCCTTCAGTCGCCGCCGCGGTTCGGCTGTGGTCACCGTTGGTGTCGGTAGAGCGGGATGGAAATTAGGTTTGATTACTATTGATGGGTGGATGAGGCGTCATGAAGCGTTTTGACACATTGCCAAACTGTATTGATACTGTGCCGATACTATGTCACTGAATACTGACACCTGCTGGACCTTAAAAAACCCTACAGGCAACCTGGTTGACAGAGATAACTGACACTGATTTGATGACCAAGTATACACAATACAATTTAAAGATTTCTAATTCTACTCGTAGGACATGCGTACTTCCAACCTTATTTCCTGTCATTGCCGTGGTGATTCACGTTATTTGCGTTCCAGTGATGGGCTTTTTTTCATGCTCATGCTCACGTTCAATGGTTGATCGGGCGCTGTGTTTAGTTACCTGACTGATATCATCTGTTCTGAAATCGGAAATGTTGAGTATGACAAAGGGAGAAGAACTACTCAGAGTAGCAGCTTTCTACTCAGTGTAGATCAGACGTTTTTTCTGAAAGACGCACAGTGCAACCCGCCCAACCATAAAGGCGTCTGCCCAACCCATCCATCAGTGGTGCGCTCCGATCAGCACCTGCCGCTCACAGAGCGAAACTGTGGTACACCATCAGACCAGAGTTGCAAAATGGTTAAAAATGAACCATTATTAATCATTATTAACCGTTATTTTGTTTACAGGTCAGCTTGGATTTTCTTTACTGCGCAGCATAGCTTTGCTGTGCGCGCTGCTGTGCGTGAATGCACACGCGTGCAGCTTAGAGGGAACAGAAACAGTTTGGCGCGTCAGTCAGTTCGAAACAGGTGCTGTATTGGTCACGTGACTTTCCCGTGCCGATACGCGCATCGACACGGGTTTTGCTCTATGAGCTCGACACATGCGCCGACGCATCGGTGTTGCTGGACCCATCTCTACTGATTACCAAACAATTACAAGAAGTGACAACAAAGCAGAGAACGAGCTGGAAGGAGCGCTATTAATTTCTGTTTGAAATGTCAGCACTGAAGTCTAAACATTCACGCTAGGAGGGTTAGCTACACCAGCTAGGAGCCCAAGGAGCTGAACCAAGCACTAAAACTGCCAAACTAAAGAGACTTGAGTTACTTGCAGGTAGAAGGGATCTCTGCTTTGTTCTGCTCCTTGTTCTCATAGCTGCTGTAATTACAGAACCTCTTCTAGTATGAACTTTTACTTTACAGTGTTCAACCTGACACCAGCGCTCATGTTTATTAGCGTGTAGCTTATGCTGGACTTTAGAGTTAAGACACAGTGCTACAGGTTACCCTATGTCACTGTTAGTTTCCAGTAACCCAAACCAGCATAAAACCTGCCCAACTTAAAAGAAAAAAACAAGCCCAAATCTCAAACTCTCTCATGTTAAAAGCACATAACTATTAAACACATACGAACATGCCATTAGCACACAACTGCGTTGAAGAAAAGAAAAAAGACTGCGCATATGGGCTCCAAACAAAATGTACAATCAGACAACCAAGTAACACACAAGATCTCTTTAACAATCAGGATATATCAACCGGAAAAAAATAAATTATAAATAGCTTCCCAACATGAGTTGTAAATCTACCTTAATATAAACTTAATTTCTCTCAGTATAGCTCGATCAAACATTTCTCTTACACGCAGTCATGAAATATTTTTAAATTGATAAGTAGAACTCAACCCCTCTTGGGCGTTTACACTGACCAAACACTTGATTAACCATTATTCTTTTCTTGTTTTACTATAACAATCAATATTGTTCATTGTAACTA